>NC_056733.1:382207120-382262120 GCF_019279795.1 Protopterus annectens
CATTACATTGTACAAACACACGACAATAGCGGTGTCAGAAGGACTTCCCTCAAGTATGAATCGTTCCCTAGATTTCCATTGTCTAAGCGACAGTTAAGCCATATTTCTCGAGTAGAAACAAAGCCTCAGCTGAATGCATTCTGTTGTTCTTGTTATAACTGGACTACTTCCACCCATAAGCCGGACCAGGCTTGCACAAACAGGGTTTGACTCTCATCACTACTAACCAGTGTACCACCTGGGTAGGTGGAAGACAAGGGCTATGGTCCTTGGGTTCTGTCTACTTCCCCAAATAGGCTTGATGGTTACCAGAGGAACGGTGTAAAAGATCAAAGTGGATACAAAGCTGATTCAATAACCATTTCACAAAAACATGTCAGACTGTAGAAATGCTAGTTTATTAAAACAACACAAAGTTTTCGGGATTAGCTACTCCCTTCTTCAGTGTTCAATTAAAATCTTGCAGTACAATCTACTTAAATAACAAATAAGACATATCACATGACAACCCCCAATCAACAACCACAGATACTCAGACAAATACAATACAATATTTTAAAATTCATATTTTATAACATAATATGAAACTGTTCTATTTCAAATTCATTTGCCTAGCTCTTAATATAGGTTTAAGAGCAACCATTGTGCTCAGACCTGGAAATGAATCAACTTGTAAGTGCAACATCCATTCATACTCCATTACTTCCAATCTATTGTTATGATCATCTCCACTTATATTCGTTGACAAAATTTGTATCACTCTAGAAGTATGAGTTAAACCAAGATCTATCACATGTTTAGCAAGGGGATTTGTTGCTACCTTTCGTCTAATATCTGATTGATGTTTCAAAACATGATCCCTTAGCCTTCTAGTAGATTTACCTACATAAAAATAGGGGCACATAGAACATGTAGCCAAATATACTATATATGTTGTTTTACAGGTAGCGAATAATTTAAAAAAGAAATCTTTTGAGTGACTGGATGTACAAAAGTATTATCACTTAGAATATGTTTACAGCTAGAACAATTCAAACAAGGGAAGGTGCCTTTCTTAATTAAACATTTAGGACGAGGGGTCAATTCCATTTCCTTATAACATAAACACTGCTTCAGATTTTTACAGCTCCTAAATGCAAACTGGGGTTTTTCACCCAGAAACTCTCCAGTTTCTGGCATCGCTTGTTCGATATCCCAGTTCCTTGTAATTATTTTCAGAACTTCACTAGATTTTCTACTATAATTCATAACATATCTCAGGCATAAATTTCCTTCATGATGGTCTCTAGTTCCAGTAGCTCCTAGCTGTGAAAAATAAGGTTTGGCATTATATTGTCTCTCACTAATAAACTGTCTTCTCATGTGGTTTAAAAATGTGTCATCATATCCCCTTAACTTGAAATCATACAACATATCCAACATCTGCTTATTACACTTCTCTAAATCAGTATTAAGCCTACTCACTCTTAAGAGTTGGCTCTTCACAATACTCTTCAAAATACGACTAGGATGCATACTTTTTCGGTGGAGATATCTGTTAGCTTGAACATCCTTTTTAAAGATGCTGGTATCTAATCCATTATTCCTCCTAAGAACACAAACATCCAAAAATTTAATCTGTTCATAAAAATAATTAAATTTAAATTTCAAAAACCAAGTAGTGGTGTTCAAATAAGTAACAAAATTAAGTAGCGCTTTCTTCCTGGGGAGGTGACGCTGTTGCCACTATAGATAATGCTGAAGATCAAGTACACCAGTTACCTACCCCTCTACATTTTACCAAATATAAATTAGGGAGAAGTATACATTACTGGCAGCATGCTTTTAAGCTGCCTGGCTTGGTTGGAAGTGGATATAAAGTTTGCCAACTAATACCCTCAAATAAATAAATAGCTATATAGACAGACAGAGAGATTAGAATGAGTGAATGAATGAATGAATGAATGAATGAATGAATGAATGAATGAATGAATGAACAAATAAATAAATAAATGAATATGTAGATACATACTTGCATACATAAATAAATAAATAAATAAATATGCAACCACAAGGTCTTATAAGTGAATAAATATATTTTTTACTTAAAGAGTATGAAGAAGTAACTATGGCATGATACATACTAAATTATACAAGTAAACAATGCATGAAGAAAGAAAAATTATCAGCTGTATATGACACAATATTTAAAGAAAATCTCTAAACAGGTTAGTTAAATCATTGAGTATAATGACCTCTTTGGCATGTATTTGTCCAGACAAATGCAACAACTGCAACGCCCACAAACATACTTTACTAAAAGGATATAAGGCCTAAACAATATACCCTACATGGACTGACTCAAACCCCTGTCACTATACTCAGTATCCTACATACTATTAAGGCATCCTGTGACCTAATATTGATGGAATTACTGCACATCAGCAAGTCAAATGGTATCAGAAATTCTCAGTCTAGGGGATTTAAACCTCTTCTGATTTATCAACAGAATGATTGGGAGGAACAGGTATATCTCACAGAGGATACTGCTGCTCTGGAACACTCTACATCCAGATCATATAAAGCTCATCCCTTTCCATATTCAAACACAACTTAGCTGTATGGATAAGAAAGAGAAAGTGGACACCAGGATTGCCCCTCTACTAATAATGGACAAAGACAGCTCCTAAATGCTTTATTCCATGCATGAGTCCCCTCATATTATCTTTGGTAAACTTACGTTATTCTGAATTGGGTAATAATAATTATTGACCACGAGATGGTAGAAGCCAATGTGGCACCAAATGGGATAGGTTAATTCAAGTACCAAAGAGTAAGCTGGCTAGGCTTAAAATTACCCATAAAGGCAGCTACCCTAGTACTTACCTATGAAACCATAAATATCCTCGCTATCTCTAGCTGACAGGATACAGAACCTCCACTCTTCTAAGGTTCTAAAATACACAGGGCAGAATTACAGATGTTCATAGCAAAATACACAGATGTGCTTACCACAATAATCCCAGCAAGACTTGATTTTTTGTTACAGATCCAAATTTATATATAAATATTTGCTCATTATCTTTTGTCGTCATATAAACCAGAGGACATCATTTCATTTCAAATAGAATGCATTTTTCTACCTTAACAAACTAAATTAATTAATCTGCATATTAATGATTACTTTCCCAGTTCAAGCAAGGTACCTTTTTGAAGAACACTTTTATTTCCTTTTCTGAAATGATTATTTTTTTCCTGTGAAACTGTAAAAGTTGCCCTTTGTACTTTAAGTACACATTTCATACATTTTATGATATGCTTGATTCCTGCCTGAGAAGAGGTACTAGATCAAAATCAAACATACTTTATAACTTTAGCCCTCATCTTTACGTTATTCTTCATCACATAACTGAAAGAAGTACAAATTCTCCTGTCACTGATAAAATATTATATAAATGCTGTTCCATGGTGCAGATTATGTTACTTATTTTACAAAGCTTAAATATAGCTTACAAATGTCCCAACAGCCTGAAATAAGAAAGAGAGTAAAATATGTCACATTTTGAATACATTTCTCTGTCCTGGCATAAGAGTTCCTTCTGCTCAATAGTCTCAAATTATTGAACTCCAACCTGGATTTTCCACTCTTGGCTTTGAGCTGTGAACACAGCTGGTGTCTTTCCATGATCTCTTCTCATTCCTCATCATTTATGTTTTATATTTGCTCCATGATAGGTTTCCTAATTTGGCCAAACCCCTTTCCTGTAAGCCCTCAGATATGGGTTCATACATCCGCAGCTGAGCACTTTCAGGCACCTCTTGACATCACTGGCATAGTGCCTCTACTCTTCAGCTTTGAAATATTGTCAGCTAAGTATTTATTGTCCAGCATTAGTTTTAAGCAAACTCATGACTGGAATGTAGTTTCCTTCTTTATGAGTGGTCTCTTTTATGTCCTCCCCTCTATTTCCTGCATCACTCCATCTAGTCGCATAGCTCTGGCTCATGATTGGAGTACTTTTCTGCCTATCCAAGTGCTTGGCTTATGTCTTCTGATCTAAGACTCTGGACTTCCTACACTGGTTATAGAGTTTAGACAGTACTTAACTGTGTCAGCAGTCTTCAGTGCTTCTTATTGGAATAGATGATATTACAGTGCTCATTAGGATGCTTTTTCACCATTTGGGCTCTCTTCTCACACTATCAGTTTTCATCAAGATGGATCCTTTTGCTTGATCCACTTTCTGCTGCCCCCCCCCCCCCCAGTACAGTCCTGGCAGTATGTCTCCTTGTTGTCTCCATGATATGATCTATTGGCAGTGTTCATTAATAACCTTTTGTTCTACATAGTAGATTCCTGGCAGTAAAACCCTTATCTCTTGCTCCTTATCACTGGCCATGCTACTGGTTGCTGTTTAACTTTTCCAAAAAGAGCTGTGGGCATTTTAAAGTCAATGAATGCAACACTGACATTCCCAAAATGATTGCCTCTTTTTCTCTACACATACCTTCTTGTCTTCAATGCAAAATATTTTCCTGCCCTTGAACAATGGCCTCACAGTCTACCTCAAATATTTCTTGACATCCCTGAAAGAACAAACTGCCCTTTGTTATGATTATCATGGCCCTCAAAGCACTTCTGCAAATAGTCATGCCATTCATTTTTTATTTATTTTATTTATTAAGTCTGTTAATGGGAGTAGTGGGAGTAGTGTGCTGATCCAAATGCACCTAGTTCAGCCACTGCACAGAAGACAACAAAGTATTAACTACAGTGGATAAACATAAGACATAAACAGTAGTAAAGGTAACATATATCTGTATATATAGATGTGTGTGTGTGTGTGTGTGTGTGTGTGTGTGTGTGTGTGTGTGTGTGTGTGTGTGTGTGTGTGTGTGTGTGTGTGTGTGTGTGTGTGTGTGTGTGTGTGTGCCAGGAGAAACTTAGCTTAACAGTAATAACAGGGACAATAAATGTACAGCTGGAGCTAGACATTGCATGATTGCCAGCTATAGAGTATGGAGCTTTTCTCCCCAGGCCTCTGCTGAAAATTGGCTTCCACCCAGTCAGACTTCCCCAGTAATCAAATGTCAATAAATAAATAAATAAGTAAAAACAAAGATAAATAATGCCGGTGTAATTTCCATATCAAGTTATGAGCTTCACATTTGTAGTATTAATGCAAATGTAAACAATATTTACAGTAGTTTGGAGGAGGCAGAGGTGTAATGTTAACAAGTAGGTAGTGCTGTTAATTCTTACATTTTCTTATTAAGGGGAAGTCTTTATAAACCTGACAGATAGGAATAATTCTCTTGGCTGCACTGGCATGTTTGTATTTATTTTGCCTTTCTGGACCCTCCACTCATCTTCCTGAATGAGATACCTCCCCCCCATCTAGAATTAGCTCCTCATAGTTTGCTTTGCATCTAAATTATTGATTATCCACCCTGGACTTGATGCTCCCCACGTTATTTTTGCTGTCTTTCAATGAGCCTTAACCAGTGTAAGATCGTTCCTCCTGACTATTATGTCCTGTGCAAGCAGGCTGCAAAATATATTACCATCTATATAGTGAGCAAAGTTCTTAGCAGAGTATTGATTGCTTGTAGGACCTCCCAAGCTTGGAAGGGTCATCACAGTAGTCCTCTCTGACAGACAGTTGAAGTTTTACCTAGATCTCAGAAGCTGATAAGCCCAATAAACACTATTATACTTTAATACGTGCTTTCAACCAGGATCGGTCACTGTATGGGAGACTTTTCTAGAGTTAGCCAGCTGTGTGGGAAGATGTGCTACTTGTGACACAGACCACCTCACTTGAATGGCTGTTCATTTCCAAATTTTGTGCCTCCCGCCACGACTTCATCCCACACCAAATAGAGAGGACACTAACCAGTTCCAAATGTCTGCTAGAGTTTCAGTCTGATCTCCCAATTCATGGTTGGCATTCTTCATTCTAACTGGTCAGCTTCTAATGTAATTTTCAGAAACCTCTGCTTAGTATAGTCCTACTAGGCTCCCTTTTTATTCAAAGTCATTTTACATAGATGTTACTGAGCTCTAGTTCTGTATTTATTTTTCTTTTTGCACATTTTAACACGGCTCACCTTTTTATTCATTTATGTATCTATATCTATCTATCTATCTATCTATCTATCTATCTATCTATCTATCTGTCTGTCTATCTGTCCATCTATCTATTTTTCTGGTTGTTTGTTTGTTTGTTTGCTTGTTTAACATTTATCAACCAAATAAGTGGGCTGGCACACAGATCCTTTTCAAACATGACTTGGGATATGACTTGGGATACTAGAGCAGGGATAAATAAAAGGAGTGTTTCTCTCTCTCTCTCTCTCTCTCTCTCTCACTCTGTCCCTCTCTTTCTCTCTCTCCCTATCTGTGGGAGAGAGAGAGACAGACAGACAGACGGATATATCCATGTCAATATCAAAAATGTATTGTATTTAATCAATTGGCATGTTTTTGCAAGGTGAGTTAAAATAGAGCGTCCAAAGATAACCCAAGTAGACATAGGGAGATAATACAAACTCAATGCAATCTTCACACATACAGTGACAAGAAGCCAGGGTTTAACCCAGCTGCTGTTTCTACAATACCCCTCTCCCTCCACCCCTACAATGACTCCTCCTTCCTTCACTATTATTCCATACTGGGGTAAAGGTAATCTTCCTGTTCCCAGAATTATTTAGTTTAAGGACCACTGGAGTACATCTTGTAGATCTTTGTTTTCCTTCATTACTTAGGTTCTGGAACTAATCACTAGTTTTTAGATTCATTCCACTAAAAAATATCAGAATATGACCACTTAGAAACTTTTCAGCAATTACCCCAATAAAATTACATCAACCAGTGCAGATTAAAATAGTTTCTTTTTTGTGGGAAAACAAGTCATTCTGCATGTCCCACATGGTCGTCATGCCTCCAGACCTCCAAACTTATATATGCAAACTCCACAATGACACTTCAGTTGGAAAAGGAAGTCTGCAAAACATTGCACAGTTGTCTTAAGTAGTTACAATATTTCACTCTAACAGGAACACACAAATGACTTCCACGGATCCCTTGTATAAGTAACACTGGATGGCAATTTGATTATTCCATCCATCCAGAATCACAAGTCTTGTCTGACTTCTAGAGTAACTCCATGAACAGATTCCACCATCCATGAAATGTACTAGGCAAGGGGAAAACAGGAGTAGATTGTCAGTCCTTTTTTCCACATCTTACTTACATTCTGGGAGAATTTAGGGTCATTAATCAACCTACTGCATGTCTTTGGAAGTGGGTGGAAACTGGACTACCCAGAGAAAACTCACACAAAAGCAGGGAGGACATGCAGACTGCACACAGAAAGAACCACAACTGAGCATTAAACTAGAAAACATTTTGCTGTGAAGCAACAATGCTAACCATTGCACCACTGTGTCACACCTTAGGACAAGTATACTTCTCTAAAACTTTAGGTTTTGGAAGACCTTTTTCCTCTACATATTTATTTCAGTCATATGCCAGTGTTTCTTGTTTTAAGTCTTTAATATACAAACCTCTTCTCTTACAACCTCCCACCCTGTATGTACTCTTACAAGGCCTCATTATTGTAATTTGATATCTTAACTCATATGATTAATGTTATAGCATGTGCATTTCTCCCTAGGTTAAGTTAGAGCTTCCATTCTCATTTTCAATTGCTATAAAGTTTAAGGCACAGTAAAAAATTTGTACTCATTTTCTGAGCCCCCTTTCATATTCTGCAGAGTAACCTTTCATGTCCCTCTGATTCTTTCTAGCCAATACAGCAGACAGAAATTTTCCATTATAACTTATTTTGTGGCTTTACGTCTGTGTCTTCTTTTCTGCCTCGTGTTTAACCAAAATGTAAAATGTTTAGGTTGATGACAGAAGTGGTGGTTAGATATATTAAGTGCCCTTCCTTGTTTCTTTTGGTAGCTTGTCAGTGACCTTTCTACTATACAAGCAAATGATTTTGACACCAAAAGGCTAGCATTCAGCATTACGATGATCCCTGCAGTAATTCAGGTTTGATTTGTAGATATTCCATTGGCTGGAGTAATTTCTTTCTTGCTCCCTATTGGCCAAATAATACCAGCTCTTGACTTGTTGCTCTCCTTTCATATTGTTCATAGGTTCATAGGTTCATAGGTTCATACTAGGCTATCTGCCCTAGGGCATTTATAAGCCTAGCCAGAGTGTGTTTGGCTTTCACCACCCATTTTAAATTAATTTTGCTATGCCCTTTTTCGAGGTTAGTATACTGTGCCTCTGTCTAACAGTGACACAGAAGTAATACCCAGGGTAAACCTACGATCTCCCATCCACTCATCAAGATTCCTCTTGAAGAGAGTCAATGAGGGACTCTGCCTAACCTGGACTGGGATTTTATTCCAGAGTGAAGGGAGCCACTGGGTTATGAATCTGTCCCTCCAGCATGTCCTATTTATTTCAGTGCTGAGGTTCAAGTCTCTCAAGCGCGTAGCTCGATGGGATTTGGATTTTCTGAGGTGCAGCATGTCCATTAACTCCTGGTTGGACATGGCTTTATACGTCAGGCACAGATCGCCTCTGCGCAGGCGGTATGCCACTGAGTAGAGCTGGAGTTTCTTTAACCGGGCAGCATATGGCATATGTTTGAGCCCTATGATCCTCTTGGTGAGGTACTTTTGGGGTCTTAACAGTTGCTGCAGGTGTCTCATAAGGTACATCCCGAAAGGGGCATTGTACTCAATTATGGGCCTGATGAGGGATGAGTAAAGAGGCACGATGACCTCCCCTGATCTAGATGTGAATCCCTTCATGATTAGGTGGGCTATATAAAATGTTTTTCTAACCACTTTGGCCACGTGGTTGTCAAATGAGAGATTGCTATCAACTTGGGTCCCCAGGTCCCTAATTACTTCTTCTGTACTTAATGGATTACCACCTATGTGGTAATTTGTGGGCACTTTGTTTTTGCCAAAGGGGATGACTATACACTTGTTGGCGTTTAGCTTGAGGCCATGGCTCTGGCACCAGTTGTCTGTTTCTATGAGGCCCTTTTGGAGGATGCTTGTGTCGGCTGGAGAGTAGATTATGGTGCCCAGTTTGCAGTCATCTGCGAACTTAGTCAGCCACAGTCCTTCCGTGTTGGCCTGTACTTCCGAGAAATATATACTGAACAAGAGAGGTCCCAGGACTGAGCCTTGTGGGACGCCACTTGTAACTGGTTTGGAGTCTGACATGGCTCCAGCAATTCTAACCATGTGGGTTCTGTCCTTGAGCCAGTTTGCAACTCATCTAGTAGCATAGGGGTTTATATTTAAGCTGGTGAGCTTATCTATAATGCCCGAGTGGGGTATTGTATCAAAGGCTTTTGCGAGGTCCAGGTAGGCTGTGTGGACCACCTTCCCCTCGTCAATGGCCTTGGTGACTATTTCAAAGAAATCAACGAGGTTTAAGAGGCAGGATCTGCCCTTAACAAAGCCGAGCTGGGTAGGATTCAGTGTCTGTAGGTCCCCAATATCTTTATTTATGAGGTCCATGATGATCCTTTCCATAGCTTTGCAGACCAAGCTAGTCAGGCTTATGGGGCGATAGTTTCCAGGATCCGTTGAGGCACCACCTTTGTGGAGAGGGACCACTGTTGCTGTCTGCCACTCTTTGGGTACATATCCTGTAGTAAGGCTATGATTGAACAGTAGTTTTATGTTTGGGTTTAGCTCTTCTTGGAGTTCATGTAGGACGCAGCCCAGGACACTGTCTGGTTCCATTGATGATGTGTTTTTTGCTTTGGAGAGGGCAACTCTTACCTGAGCATCTGAGATGTCATTGGGGCAGCACTCTGCTGGGATAAATCTTTGCCCTTTTGGTGGGGAGGGGGGGAGAAGTTTGCGCTGAACCTGTCAGCTAGGATGTTGGCAATGTCTGTGGGTTTGGTGTATTTTTTGTCATTTTGGACTAATTCTGAGCATATCTGGGAATTCCCACCCAGGTTCCTAACATAACTAAAGAAAGCCTTGTGATTATCCTTAGTGTCCTGTGCAATTTTTCTCTCGAAGCTGGCCTTAGACGATTTTATGAGTGCCCGTAGTTTTTTGCTAATACTGATCAGAGATGCCTTCCCTTTTTGGGATTTTGCTCTATCATGTAGTAGCTTCCTCCTTCTATTGTATACTTTGTTTATGGCTGGGGTCCACCAGACAGGACGTCTGCCTTTGGAGGATTGGGTCTTGGTTTTATTTGGGATTGCATGATCCATGCATTCCTGAAGGTGTTCATAGAATGCATTTATAAAGGATTCTGCGGTCTGGGTCGTATTTTCCACAGGCCCGGGGGCTTTGAAGGATTCCACCTCGGTTTTGAGGAGTGTGAAATTTGCTTTAGAGAAGTTTTTCACTGTGGTTTTCAGGGCAGGGGGTGGAGTCGGGATGTGAATATCCAATGAGATTAGTTTATGGTCTGATCTTACCAGTGAGGGATACACTGCTGGTCTGGAGCATAGAGTCCCCATGTTGGTGATGATCAGGTCCAGTATGTTTTCCCCTCTTGTGGGAGTGGTAACAAGTTGTTCCATAGCATTTGAGTTTATAAATTCTAGGAACCTTTGAGCTAGGGTGTTGGAGCTAGAGTAATGCTTCTAGTCTATGTTTGGATAGTTGAAGTCGCCCAATATAATGGTGTTTGGAGAGACCTTCATATTTTCCAGTGTTCTCAGGAAGGCCGAGTGGGGTTCCTGGGTTTGGGAGGGTGGTCTGTAGCAGGCTATAAACTGGAAGGCAGTTTTACCCACTGTTAGTTGCACATGGATAGTCTCTGATGCTTCGTGCTGTGCCACCAACCTGGAGGTGTGGGTATCTTTGACGAATATTGATACTCCCCCTACTTTTCTGGTACGGTCCAAGTTTTGGGGCCAAAAAGCATGGTATGAGGTATAACCTGGTAGTGCTGGGGTGCTCTTGGGAGCCTTGAACCAGGTTTCTGTTACTGCGCAGATATCGATGTTCTCCATGCTAAGGAGAGTTTCGAGTGCGTGCATCTTGAGGTTTAGACTTCTGGCATTGAGTAGCATTACTCTTAGTTTCTTATCCCTTGTGATACCTATGGAGGTGGGTTTGTCTTTTGAGCCTTGCCTAAAAAAGGCACTATGGGGGTAGCAAGAGCCTTTGCCAATATCCGAAAGCCCAGGCATGACAGGTGTAAGCCATCCCTAGCGAAGCATCGTGGCTTGTCGAGCATGTCATCCCAGGCTGACAGGCATTGGATCCCCTTTAAATGACACCAATACTTAAGCCAATTGTTGAAATTGATCATCTTGTCTTCATATTGTGGCATCATTCTTGGTGAGGGTAAGATGCTACTCAAGGTCAGGGTCATACCGGCATGGGCTACATGCTCAGAGAGCTCCTATATGTCTCTTTTCATGTAGTCCAGGGAGGTACATCTCAGGTCATTCACACCAGCATGAACAATGACTGAGTCATATTTGTACTTGCCTTGGAATGACCTGAGTGCTTGTGTTATGTGGTGGATCCTAGTGCCCGACAGGCAGCTCACCGTGACCTTCTCCTTGTTCAGCCTGGTGAGCGGGATGTCAGTGTGCCTGACGATAGAGTCACCTATTAGAAGTGTATCAGGTGTGTTGTTTAGCCTTAAGGGCTGTGACTGTTCAGCACACTGGCTTTGTGAGCTATGTGTTGCATGTGTTTTGTTTTGGGGTAGTGGTTGCTTGGGTGTCTGCTTTGGAGGTCTCTGCTGCTTAGGCAGATTTTTATTTAGAGCCTCCGAGTATGTTTTTGTGTGTTTATGTGTTTGGTTTGCTGTCATGGTAGGTCTGTGTGAGACTGGAATTGTAGTGAGTGTGGTTTCCTTCTCCTCCTGACTGGTTTTGCCAGTACTGAGTTGAGAGAGCTTAGCCTCCAGTATGGCTATATGGTTGCATCTCTCACATGTGTTGAAATTTGCTGGGAGGAGGAGAGGGTTGTCTGTGTACATGAGGCAGTTGTAACATTGCCTCAAGATTCCCAGATTCACCAGCTGGACTAGACAGGAGATTGACAACTGACATTTAGACATGCTAGAATAGTATTGGGAATTCCTTTATAATTGAAAAAAAGGACCAATGGGGAACGAGGTACTCAAGGGGAGTTTGTGAGGGTGTAGTGCTTTTCATATTTTAGTGCTGACTTATATAATTGCTTTAGTGAGCAAGTGCCAGGTAACTTAAATGCAATGTGTTTCAGGTAACTTAAATGCAAAAATGACAAACAGTAACTTTCTTTCAAGTGAAACAAGGAAATAAGTACAGTAAGCAATGCAGATATCACTAGGGATCCACAGAAGCGCTGAAAAGCTGCGTTTTAGGTGGAATTAGCATTTCAGGGAAATAACAAGCAAACAAACAAGCAGCATACAAATAAAGCTAGATTCAGCAGGCCTGGATCTAGTCTATGCTACAGCAAACAAGGTGTACCAATTTCAGTAAGAAACAGTTCAAATATGCAGGCACTATAATCCTTTAACTAGAAATTCCCAGCTCTGAAGGGCAGAGTCCAGCCTCTCCTCCCACAAGAGTGCAGACCACGAACCTTCTTAATGTAAAATAACTGGCCTGAAACCCAAGTGCTTAAACCAGAACTAATACACTTGTAGAATAACAGACACTGAGCCCTCAATCAGCAGTTCACAACTTAAAAGGATGTAAGCTACCTGTCCTGCCACCACAGTGCAGGCCACAAATTGTGAGCTGCCATTGTAGCAGCAGATTGCTCATAACATACCCTCAAGGTTTTTTTCAGCACATAATCATTTTTGAGCTTGTCTTCTGTAATGAGTTATATTTTTGTGAGCAACATTTACATGTAGTCATTTGAAGAAGTGAAGAGACTGGATGAAAGTACTTATTAGCTGATGTATCCTTAAGGAATCATTTATATGTATTCAGCAGACCTCCACTACAGGAAGTTCAAGGAATTACACAGTGAAGACTCAAGGTTTGCTGGGTCTTTCTTGCAGTTTTTTTATGGAATGGTTTATCTGTGTGACCTTTTTACCCTTTGCTTGTATGCTTACAATGAAGTGAGAAGTTGCAGCAAGTTAATGAAAGTACATATCAAAGCAGAGATGTCAGCTGTTCCCTGAGTTTAGAGCACATCATCGAGTTTACCTCTTATTTTGCCACTTTTCTTCATAAAATTTGAGATTTTCTGATAAATCTCTAAGGATTTCAGTGATAACAATAATGCCACACATTAGAGATTTCCTAATCTTTAATCATCAGAAAGGCATTTTGATGCAAAAACTATGTAAACTTTCTAAGTAAATTACACCAATATTTACAAATTGTCCATAACTTTGGGCCATTGTCCTCCATTATTTTTGGTTTTGTCCCTGCTTCTTGAACAAATATGTTGAGAGCTATGCAAAATGCTTAAGGTCTAAACATAATATCTCATGGACCCCATAACTTGTTTTTTTTTCTCTATGTGAGGTCACTCAAATGTAGAGAAAAAGTGATCAGTATTAAAAGAAGAACAGAACGGTTGAGCAGCAATACCTTGCTAAAAAGGCATTGAGTAACGAGTCGAGGTTAATAGGTTCATACTAGGCAATCAGTATACAGACCATTTCAAGCCTAGGAAAAAAAATTCACTGTAGCCACAAGAAAGGCAGAATAAGGTAGATCAAGGCAGAAATTGAGTCTACCCATCCAATTTTCTAGGTTTAACTTAAAGGAGGCAAGGTGCTACTCTGCTTGACATGTGATAGAATACTTGTTCCAGAGGTGAGGGATACTTTTGGACATGCCAATGTATCTTATTTATCTGTTGATGATGGAATAGTTCCTGTTGTAGTAACATTAGTCCTGTGAAGGAATAGGAGGTCAAATATGGCTGGATCTTTCATGGCATAGCAAGGTAGACATATATCCTCATGGTGTCATCTGTAAGAGACTGAGTACATAAAAAGGGCTATCAGTGTCTCCTGATAACTAAGATTTTTGAGGCCACTTCTTAGTTAAGAATTTCTGAGGTCTCTTGAGTTGTGTGGTATGTTTAGATTAATAGATGCCAAAAGGTGCATTGTATTCAATAATGGATCTAATAAGATACAAGTAAAGGAGAATTATGACTTCTTTGGACCTAATATAGATGTCTTTGGAAATTAGATGGGCCATATCTAAGGCTTTCTGAACTGCTATGGACACATGATGGTCAAATGATGTTTCTTTGTGATGAAACTCATTGAAGCTTTAACAAGATGAAACAAACTAGTCAAATCAATGATAAAAAATGTTTTTTTGCAAGGAAAACATTCCTTCATATCTCCCATGTGGGGACAACTTTACTTTCGTATATTAAATCTGCAGTAAACAAACATGGAGAGAAAAAGAAAATCCTAAGCACTTTGAATCACTGCCAGAGTGTACAAAGAGAAAACACAGTGGGCCAGATTCATGAAGGCTTGCACGGAATCTAAGAGTAGAGTAAGACTCCAGCAAGCCAACATGTCCGCCGAGTGATCCAAGAATGGCCGTCAGGGGCATGCAACTGAGCTCTCCAAACTAGTCCTACATGGACAGGGCAGGGATATGCAAATTACCTCAATTGCAGGTGAAAGCCATGCAAATGAGGTAAAATTGTGATCCAGGAAACCCAAACCTGTCCGAGTAGGAGTAGTGTTATTTGCAGAAATGTACTCAGTTGATAACTGAGTACGGTTCTGCAAATACCAAAATAGAGCCATGTCAACTGGAAAAAAAGCATGCATTCACAGGAGGAAGCATGCCAATGACCAAAAATACAGCCATTGGCAATAGGAAGTGATGCAAATTAAAAATAAAATAACTTTTTTTGAAATCCCGATTTCCGGGGTTTAACCGTAGCGCAGCGCCACGCAAACATGCTGCACCCTAAAAAGCAGAAAATTAATAATTAAGATCCACAAATGAGGATTTCATAGCTAAAATGAATTTACAATGCAAGGGAATGGCAGGCTGAAGACAACATGGCCACCGAGTAGAGGTTGCTAAGGGGGTAAGCTCAGTCTAAGAGATGTAACTAAGCATTAGTAGGCAATCCTATGCAAATGAGAGTTATGATAGTGAATCGCAAGTTTACATAGCAAATGAGCACAATCAGTGGAGTGTAGGAGTAGGATAAGGGGAGTAACAGAGTAGAAGATAGGTGACATCACGAGGGGGGTATGTATGAAAGGAGTGCAGCTCATTGGAGCAGAGTGAGATGTATCAGCTTACATTTACATAATAGTGAAAGAGGTGTGTCAACAGGTAGGGCAGGTAAAGTCAAGAAATCGAAGGTGTATGCCATGGATAACACCAAAGTTTCTTGCTGAGCGTGCATGCGTGCGTGTGCGCACCAGTAAACCCGAGTAAGGCAGTGTGCACACGTGTAAGCATGTGTGCACGCGTGTAGGCTTGAGTAAGCATATGTAAGGCTGTGTAAACAGTTGTAAGCATGTTTGCACTGGTGTGCACGCTTTTTAACAGGAATAAGCAAATTTTAGTCCGTGTAAGAATGTGTGCACGCATGTGAGCTGGTGTGCGCGTGTTTGAGCTTGTTTGCATGGCGCTGCCCCCTGAGGAAACAGAAAGGGAAAAGGAAGCACAACAAATAGTAGGAAGTTAACCAGGGAGTACTAGCAGAGCTAGCAGGTGAAAACAATCAGAATCAGCCAATTACACAGGCATTACACTAGCCCAGCCCAGCCCAGCACTCAAAACTCAGAAAAAAACATTTCAGTATGTATTTCTCAGACACACTGCAACACTGCAGTAAGCTAATAGAAGTGAAAACTGAAAAAGCTTTACTGAGACAAAGAAATGTTAGGGGCTGCCATTGCTGTCATAAGGTGACATATGCAACATGCTGAGGGTGGTGACAATGCAAATGCTGCTGAGCAACCCACAGTGAGGAGATGGAGAAGAGTGTACAGGCCTAGGGTAACCTACCAGGGGCTACACGAGCTGTAGATAGTGGAGCGCTATAGAGTGGACAGAGACCACATGCAGCAAATTGTTGAGCTGTGCAGACCACGCCTCATACACAGAATCAACAGAGGGTAACCCATCCCAGTGAAAACCAAGGTATGTGTTGGCCTAAGAATATTAGCAACAGGTACCTTCCAGAGACCAACTGGCGATATGATGGGGATTTCACAGGCATCAGCATCTAGGGTACTGCACCAGTTCCAGAATGCCATGGCAGCACATGTCAGTGATCATGTATATTTCCCCAATTCCCGTGAGGTATTGGCCAGCAATATGCATCTCTTCCAGCAAATAGCGGAATACCCTGAGGTAGTGGGTGCAATAGACTGCACGCACATTCGCATCAAAGCACCAGTCGGTGAGTGGGGTAGGGTCTACTATAACCACAAGGGTTATACCTCCATCAACTGCCAAGTCATGTGTGATGCCCAGGGCATAATAATGAATGTGTGTGCTGGCTGCCCTGGAAGCTACCATGACTCCCATATCTGGCATCTGACACAGCTGTACCAGACATTTGCCAATGGGGACATCCCTCATGGTCACCTAGTGGGGGATGCTGGATATGCACTCAAGCCGTGTCTGAAGACACCCATCAGAAATGCACACACACCTGAACAGGAACGCCATAATGAGGCACATGCACAAACACGAAATGTAATCAAGCGTGTGTTTGGGCTGCTCAAGTCACGGTTCCGGTGCCTGGACACATCTGGTGGAGCCTTGCAGTACTCACCAACTACATGTACCAAAATAGACATGGTATGTGCTATGCTACACAATATGATCCTGTGAAAACAGCTGCAGCAGGAGCAGCATAGGGCTGGGCACAACAGCCCCCCACCATTGCCAAGGCCATCACAGGCAGAGCGTGAATCGGGGGAGGAACAACCTGAGCCTGCCCCAGTAGGCAGAAGCAGGCATGCCCAGTATGCATTGGCCTTGGTAAAGAGGCAACGCATAGCATATACACTGGCTCAGTAGGAACCCTGGAAATGATACCTCTCTCCGACTCGCACATACAGTAAAAGCGATGCCTAACTTGACACTACCTGTTAACAAACATGTATAGGGAGTGTAAAATGTGCATCTGACATAGGCAGCCCTGCAGCACCACCTGAGGCATGATTGCTATGTGTTAAGCAATATAAAGCACTGCTAAACAGTTCTCACCACTGTTTAGAATATGTAAACAAAATTGCACACACTAAGTAGCACAACTACAGGCAATGTTCAGCAATAGTGTGCACTGTCCAGCAATGTTGTGCAAGTCTGGTCAAATGTGGGTATAGTTCATCAAAAGCAGGTTAACAAGTTCATATTTGCATCACTTTTCTTGAAGCAGTCTGTTCTGGCATGTATGAAAATATCAAACCCAGGATACAGTGCACTATAGTCAGAGTACAGAACCACTAAACCATGACAGTATGTCAATGGTCAGCTTGTATGAAAAATGTTGATAAGTCAATGCTAAGTATCTCATGGAAACCTTGCAGGCATAGCATAATCCCTGTCGAGTTAAGACACAAAGGTGAGGCCTGCAGTAATAATAGAATCTGATATTCATTACACATATAGTATAAATGTTAATATTGGTAATGTTCACAAACATCAACAAACGTAGTGGACCTCAGACGGCAACATACTGCAAGGTCACACTGGGCATGCTCACACACTTGAAACTATGAGACAAATGTCAGGCAACAAAACACTGAAAGTCTGAACTGGGCATGCTCACACACTTAGGGCAAGTTTGTGTACAGCAGTGGACCACACATATCCCTCAGTTGCAAGTGTCAACCCAGGAACCTCGCACTATTCACCAATCCACCATGTGCACACAGTGATATGACAACAGACACAATATAATATAGTGAAATCCTGTCACAATCAAATATGTTATGCAGAAACCTAGGTTGTTCATAGGAAGTGGTAAAGCAAAGAAGAAACAAAACCTGCAATCAGTACCATCACTGAACAATGTGCATCCCAAACATTAGCATAGGTTCAGAGGTTGACACTAGGCTATCTGCCCTAGGGTATGCAGAAGCATAGCCACAGTGTGTTTGTATTCTGCAATCATGCTAGATCAGTAGACTGTGTCTGTTAATAGTAGGTCACACAAGATATCTCACATATGTTCATTTCATTCTGCCTCTGTCTAGCAAGGACCCATAACATATCCCAGGGCTAAACATACGATCACCCGTCCACCTGTGAAGATGTCACCTGTAGGTGGTCAGTGTGGGTCTGTGCATATGTGGGACTGTGATCACATTCCCAAGTGAGTGGAGCCTCTGTGATGGTAATATGTCCCTCCAGCATGTCCTATTAACATCATTGCTCACGTACCTGTCCCTGGAGCATGTAACTGTAAGGGACTTTGATATCCTCATGTGGAGCCTGTCCATCAATGCTGTGATGGACATGGCATCAAACAAAAGGGACAGACTGCATCCAAGTAGGCAGCAAGCAACTGAGGAGAGCTGGGGTGACCATAGCCAAACTGTGCATACCATCTGTGCGAGTCCCTAGATCCACTTGGTTATGTAAATCTGTGTACATTCCAGTTGCTGCAGGTGTTGGGTAAGGTACATCCGAAATGGGCCATTGTATCCAAGCATGTGCCTGATGACTACAGGGTCACAATGACCCCACCTGATCTGGATTTAAAACTGTATTGGATAAGGTTGCCTAAATAGAAGGTGTGTTCAACAACATTGGCAACGTGAATGTCAAAGGCGAGAGTACTAAGTATTCATGTCCCCAAATCATAAATCACACACACTGTACATGATGTATCATCACCTATGTGGTAATGTGTGTGCACGATGTTACTACCAAAGGTGATGACTATGCATTTAAAGTAAGGTAGCTGTAGGCCATGGCTCTGGCACCAGTCATCCATCTCTGTGAGACCCTTTCTGAGGATGCTTGTGCCAGCTGTGGAGTCTATTATGGCACACAGTTTGCAGTCATCTGCAAACATGGTCATCCATATTCCTCCTGTGTTAGCCAGTATGTATCAGAAATATATACAGAACAAGAGAGGTCCCAGGACTGAGCCCTGTGGGATGCCATGTGTAACTGGTGTATAGTCAGACATGGCACCTGCAATACTGACCATGTGTGTGCTATCCATGATCCAGTTAGCAATCCATCTTGTGACATATGTGTAGATATTGAATCTGGTGATCTAATGTGTAAAGGCCAAGTGGGGTATTGTGTTGAAGTGGTGTGTGAGCTCCAGGTAGGCTGTGTGGACAACCCTGTGTACGTCTATGGACCTGTTAACTGTTTAAAGACATCAAACATCTGCAAGAGGCAAGATGTGCCCACAGCAACACCAAATTGTGTAGGATCCAGTGTCTGTAGGTTCACAATGTGTATGTGTATGTGTTCCATGTTGGTACACTCCATAGTATAGCAGACCAGGATAGTTAGGCATATATTGTGATAATGTCCATGGTCCCTTGTGGCACCAGCACTGTAGAGTGTATACACCGTAGCTGTATGCCATTCCATGGGTACACATCCTGTAGTAACTGTGATATTGAACAGTGACATAATGTGAGTGTGAAGTTTGTCATGAATCTCGTGTATGCCACAGTCTGGGGCACTATCTGGTCCCACTCATGCTGTGTTGTCTACTATGGAGAGGGCAGCACACACATGTTCATCTGTGATGTCAGGGAGGCTACACCCTGTTGTGATGGACATGTGCACTGCAGGGGGTATGGTGGGGAAACATTCCCACTGAACCTGTTGTCCAGGATGTTCACAATGTCAGTGGGTTCACTGTATCATTTGTAATTATGCAGTAACTCACAGCATATCTGTGAGTTCCCACCCAGGTCCCTGACATAACTAAATAAGGCCTTGTGATTGTCCATAGTGTCTGTTGCAAGTGTCCGTTAGAAGTGGTCCTTAGATGAATCAACAAGTGATCGTAGCTATACCATAGTACTGATCAGAGATGCCTTCCTAATTGTGATTGTGCTCTATAATGTAGCAGCCTCCTCCTGTCACTGTATAGCTCAGTAATGGCCGTGGTCCAGTAGACAGGTCTCCTGCCTTTGGAGGAGTGAGTCTTGTAGTTATCTGGGATAGCATGATCCATGAATTCCAGTAGTTGTCCATAGAATGTGCCTGTAAAGTATGAAGTAGTCTGCGCCGTAATTAACACTGTCCCAGGGTCATTGAGGGACACCACCTCAGTTTGTACAAGTGTGACATTTGCTCATGAGAAGTATGTCACTGAGATCACATAGGATGTGTGTGTGTATGTAATATGTATGTCTAGTGAGATTAATGTATGTTCCGACCTTAACAATGACAGGTATACCTCTGTTGTGGAACATAGAGTCCCCATGTGGGTGATGATCAGGTCCCACATGTTTAACCCCCTGTGGGTGTGGTGACCAGGTCTGCCCTAGCATTTGAGTGTAACAATCTTAGCAACTGTTGTGTGAGGGTGTCACTGCTTGAGTAGTATACCCAGTCAATGTGTGTGTATTTGAAGTCACACAATATAATGGTGTTTGGTGAGACCTTCACATTCCCCATTGTTCCCAGGAATAACGACTGTTGTGCCTATGTTTGAGAGTGTGGTCTGTAACAGTCTACAAACTGAAATGCAGTTTTGCCCACTCTCAGTTGCACATGTACGTTCCCCAATGCTTTGTGTACTGCTACCGACCTGGAGGTGTGTGTATGAATGATGTATATGGATTCCTCCCCTATTGTTGTTGTCCGGTCCGAGTCTTGTGTCTGAAAACCATGGTATGACATAAAACCTGTTAGTACTGCTGTGCTTTTGTGAGCCTGAACCAGGTGTTTGTTACTGGACATATATCGACAGATTCCATACTGATGTGAGTCCCGAGTGCATGCATTCTGAGGGTTAGACATCAGTTGTTGAGCACCATCACTCTCCGTTTCCTGTACCCTGTAATGTCTATGGCTGTGGTTATGTCTTCTGACCCTTGCTTCAAACAGCCACTATGTGTGTGTCAAGAGCCTAAGGCAATCTGTGAAAGCCTAGGGGTGACAGGTGCATGGCGTCCATAGCAAATGTACATGGCATGTTGAGCATGTAATCCCAGGCTGACAGACACTGGATCCCCTGTGAATGACAACAATATGTTAGGCAACTGTTAAAAGTGATCATGTCATCTGTATACTGTGACATAGTACTTGGTGAGGGTAAGATGCTACACAAGGTCAGGGTCATACTGTCCTGGGCTACATGATCAGATAGCCCCTCTATGTCTCTTGTCATGTAGTCCAGGGAGAAACTTCTGAGTGTTTACACACCAGAATGGTCAATGACGGAGCCATATTTGTACTTGCAGTGGACTGACAACAGTGCATGTCATGTGGCATATCATGGTACCCGACACACAGCACAAAGTGACTTTCACCTTGTTCAGCCTGGTGAGTGGGATGTCAGTGTGACGGACAATTACACTCACCTAATACAAGTGTATGAGGTGTGTTGTGTAGGCCTACGGGCAGTGACTGTGTGGCACAATGACTTTGTGAACTATGTGATGATATGTGTGTATGGTTGTGTGTTAGCAGTTGTTTGTGTGTCTGCTTTGGATGTCTCAGCTGCTTAGGCAGAGTATATTTAGATGCTCCAAGTATGTCATTGTGTGTCAATGTATACGGTTTTCTGTTGTCATAGGTGCATGTGTGACTGGATTTGTGGTGTGTATGGTTACCTTCACCACCCGATAGACTGTGCCAGTCATGGCTTGGGAGAGCTCAGCCTCCTGTCTGTCTATACAGTTGCACCTTTCACAGATATCTGAGTTTGTTGGTAGGAGGACAGTATTACCTGTGTACATAAGGCAGTTGTAACAATGCGTCAGAATTCCAATATGCACCAGCTGGACTGGAGAGTACACACAAAACCAACCATTGGACATGCCAGGATATGATGATGGCATACACTGTCGACTGATCACAAAGGATCAGTAGTATGTCAAGTGTGTAAAAGAGTATAACAGGGTTTTAGTGTTCAGGTTTGTTGTTGCTGTGGAAAGATAATCTGCAAAGGAGTACAGACAGAAACATTACACCTCCTTCAGCTATGTCAGAAATATCGATGTACAGTCATATATGTCCTGAGTCAGGGTCAACTGTACCTGACTGACAATGTCAACATCCTGTCAGACAGGCGCATACATACATACCCACCTCCCAGTGACAAAAGGCCCTAACATCATACCAGGAGATATCACGTGTAGAATGTGTAAACTGGTCCTCCAAATGCCAAATAAATACCATCATGTGGATAACATTGTTTCCCCATATGTGTCATAAGTGAATGACAGGACAAACAGACACTGCACCCGAACAGTCTGTTGAGCCTCACACTCTCTACAGGATCTTACACCGTTGAATGTGTTACAGCAACATGTGGCACACCCCACAAGTGTTGGTGCACAACACACCATGGGAAATATGTTCCTATAAGCCTATGAAGTCTGATGGAGTCCATCATGATTGCAGTCAGGAACAGAGATATTGTAAACCGACAAACACACAACCCAAATGTCTGTGGTATGTTAATGAGCACATCATGTTCCCCAAACCTGCTAGATATCCTGCAAGGCAGCCACCCAGGACATACATCTTTGACAGGAGCAACACAGGTCCCACATAGACTTTGAATAGCCCTTTACCAACATCACAGACACATGTGGTATCCACAAAACCTACAATTCATGCATGAATATGTATTGTCATATGAAGGAATGGTAATATGTCCACAGATAGATCACAGCAGGTATGAATTGTGTATTCCTGTTCAAGATGTTCACACCTGCTGACCCACAAGGTTCATTCCTGGGATTGCATAACACTAAGTGCACACACATTACCATGTCCAGTCTGATGATTTCAGCAACCTACAAATATAGCATGTGAATAGAAACCACACAGTAAAGCATATAGCGCATTGTGTTTATGCGTATCTCACTAGTATCATAACATAACTAGATAGGTGTTTGACTCCTGCAATTACTGAGTGTGTGTGTGTGAGATTGGCTTTGACAGAAGTGACCTTTTTGGAGACTGTGAAAATACATTTTAAAAGAGGTACATCCCTCTTCGGAAAGTCTGATGAATCCTGCAAATGCTGAGTGTGAATGTGTGTGTGTGAGACTGCCTTTGAAAGGAGTGGCCTTTTTGAAGACTGTGGAAATACATTAGGAGTAGTGAATACCTCTTTGCCAAGTGTGATGATGTCAGCATCCTACAAATAGAGCTTTGGAAATGAATGCTCCCAGTAAAGAAAATCGTGCATCGTGTTAATGCGTATCTCACTAGTGTCATAACATAGTCAGGTAGGGGTTTGAGTCCTGCAAACGCCAAGTGTGTATATGTGTGATTTCCTTTGAGAGGAGTAGCCTTTTTGGAGACTGTGAAAACACATTTTAAAAGAGGTACATCCCTCTTTGGAAAGTCTGATGATGTCAGCATCCTACAAATATTCAAGGAGAGCAGAAACCACTCAGTAATGCATATAGTGTGCCATGTTAATGCGTATCTCTCCAGTATCATAATATAGTCAGGTAGGGGTTTGAATCCTGTGAACGTGTGTGTGTAAGACTGCCTTTGAGAGGAGTGGCCTTTTTGGAGACTGTGGAAATACATGAGGAGTGGTGAATACCTCTTTGCCAAGTGTGATGATGTCAGGATCCTACATATAGAGCTTTGGAAATGAATGCTCCCAGTAAAGCAATAGTGCGTTGTGTTAATGTGCATCTCACTAGTGGCATAACGTAGTCAGGCAGGTGTTTGAGTCCTGCAAATGCCAAGTGTGTGTATGTGTGTGATTTCCTTTGAGAGGAGTAGCCTTTTTGGAGACTGTGAAAACACATTAGCGTGCCGTGTTAATGCATATCTCTTTAGTATCATAACATAGGTAGGGGTTTGAGTCCTGAAAACGCTGAGTGTGTGTGTGTGTGTGTGTGTGTGTGTGTGTGTGTGTGTGTGTGTGTGTGTGTGTGTGTGTGTGTGTGTGCACCACAGGTGGTCAATGCAGTGTGGGTTTTGCTTTTACTATGGTATGACATATGTTTCAAACAGTATGTGCATTGCACACATCGGGTATCTGTGTGTCAAATAGATTTGTTTACATGTGACCTCAATCAGTACATAGGTGTGAAGCCTGCATACTACATGAATACATTTGTAACCTTCGACAGATTGTGCCGCTGCTTCTCAGATCATAGGCCACATATGTATGTCTGCGTCAAGACCGGCCAATGTAGTGATCCGTGGCCAAGGACATCCCTGCCACACACACCCATGACACGTACTATAGAGTACTGTGAGTGAGGGTAATTGCTGGGGTATATGTCAGACATGTTCATACACAACAACGACTGGCAATAATGGACAGTCATGATAGGTGTGCACCAGCCCTGTGGATATGCATGCAGGCCCCTAATGTGTTATGTGAAACACCGAGGGACCCTACAATACCTATGGAGATGTGGATACCAAGGGACAGATGACATAACACATGTTTGTCTGTACACATTGGAACCCAACATACATGTTCAGGGCTACCACCTATGTGGTACTGTCGGGATAGTATGCATAGTAAATGTGGATGACTATATGATACCCGTATGTAGGATATGCGTCCCATCCGGGGAATGCAGTGTAGGCCGATGCATGCATTTCCAGATGTGGATGGACATATCCCTAGTATGTTTGCATGTACCGAAGAGGGCTTTATGCCACACAGGTGTGGTCCCAGGAACATGTGGCGGTCAATACCACTCGTTACTGTTATAGTAAAGTATTGGAAGGATCCAACTGCTACTGAGTTCCCTACAACTGTGAGTCATTTGTCAGGACATCATCTAATGATTGGTTATAGTCATGCTGTTGAGGTGGTGTATACTGCCAGACTGCAGATCATTGACAGATATCAACGGTATCACCCACAGCATAGTGCCAACCCATGTCATACACACATGTGTACCCATGTTAGTACATATCTGTAGTAGAATGCATACTGGCCATCGAAAGATACCATGAGATGTTAACAATGTGTAGAACAGGGTATGTCACACATCCCACGTGTCCACTATACACGTTCATGCAGACAGTGCGCACACACCATGTTCACAAATGTACACCCGCTAATTTGTAATGCACACATCACACACGTACTGTCCACTCACTAACACATGCTGGCAACACTGTACACTTCAGCCAAGTGGCACATGGGTGGACAATACATACTCAGATCTAACACTGGTGTAAACAATGCTACAATGACTATCAGAGTTGTGATGCATAATATACTACAAGGATATCAGTACACCTTTCTGTTGGCAACTTGCTACTATTGCTACACTGCTATAATGTCACCCTGTGCATCAGAACCATGTTAGCCTATTCCTGCATCAATGTGACAGATGACAGGAGGTGGCACAGGTGTCATCATATGCACAGGGTGTGTTGTAGGTTTGCCAGAGCCCGACATTGACCCATCCAATCGGCATGTCTGTGTGTGTGTGTGTGTGTGTGTGTGTGTGTGTGTGTGTGTGTGTGTGTTTGTGTGTGTGTGAGGGACAACAATACTGCATGGGCCAATGTTGATGTAATGTGTGTGTGTATGTGTGAGCCCTAGTTGTATGGTAAATGTGTGTGTGTCTGCATGCACACAACTCCACCATGTGGCTGCCATATATGGGCAGTTGTGGGACAGCCACAGACTGTACCTGCTAGGGCATACAAATCACTGTCTCCGGCCATGGACACCGTACCTGTGCCTAGCAGGGGTGCTACGGGCAGTATCGGGTACCAACCCTGACTGGGTGCTATCATCAGAGGCAGAGGTATGATGACTGGACCCATGTCCCTGCTGGGACTGGCCAGCACCACGTGCACGTGGTCTAGTAGGATAGTCAATGGACAGGCCAGCAGCATTGCTAGGGCTGGTACTGCCACTACGGGAGCGGCTGTGATCCGTGGTCCATCCATGACAACTGCCAGCTGATGCTGTTGCTGGCATGCGTCCGCGTTGGCTTCTCATCCTTCCCGCATGGTCCTGGCTCATGGCTAACACATTGTGGATGACATCTAATGTCTCCCTCCAACAGCTGTCATTGACCTTGGTGTAATTTCGTATGGCACCGGCAAGGTCACTTATGCTGTCATTGATAGCAGTGTAATAGGCCCTCTGTGCCCTTAGTCCCTGTCAGGTGTACCGTTCCATACATGCCTGTGCCTGCATTACAACACAGAACATACTGGAGGTTGTAACACCTCTGGGGGCACGTCTGCCAGAGGCAATACGACCAGTGGTGCTCCCCTGAGAACCCCTGGACATCTGCCTATGTGGTACTGTTCCTGTAATCTGGCTTTGGCTGCTGTGAGGGGATGCATGTGCCATAGGTACCACACTCTCCTGGTCAAAGCCAACTGTATGCTGTCCCTCAGCTATGACCATTGGTGACGAGGGATGTATTGGCAGCATGAGTGTGCGCATAGATGGGGTTGACCGCTGTGTACTGTCGATTGGTGGATGTTAGAAAAATCTACATGCTGCTTAGAAAATATATTTACATGCTGCTTAGAAATATATTTACATACATTCTACCTAGAAAAATATATTTACAATGTGTGCTGCTTAGGAAGATGTGCATTTAATCATTCAAACATATATGAATTGTGTGATCAAATATATAGGAAAATGTGTGCTTTAGTTAGGAATAAACGTACTTAAATCCATAAAGGTTAGGTAATGCATTTAATTCTGTCTTGCTAGAATAAATAGAAGAAATAAACCTACATATTATTGCTTGAAGCACAAGCTGCAGTGTAATCAGAAATTTGACCTTGGCAGCTTGCAGATGCAGTCTGGCTCATGTCTTTCAAGTAAAGATTATTTTGCAAAGTTAGAAATAAATAAGTCTGTTCGCATGTATGTCCTCTTTACTGCCTCCACCAGGAGAGTAGCCTTGTGCACTATCTCTGATAGTGCAGCTGGAAGCAAGAAAAACAAAGGGAGACTTTAAGGAAGACATACATCTATTATATTGGAACTAATCAGAGAACCTTGAATTGGCTACATCCTCAGGAGGTCATCGTGACTGACCAGCTGTCTGCAAGGCTGCAACATTCTCATGGGAAAAGGACTTTTTGAAAAACACAAACTCAGCAGTTTTTATGAATAGCCATGATGTAAAGACCCTGTCACTAGCCACACCAGTGAGGTGGGCAAAACTGATAATGAAATGTATATAACCAATGTGTCTTGGTCAATAAAGCAGTCAAAATTCTATACAAACTTTGTGTATGGTTTTTTGCCTCCTAATGTACATTAGCTTCAAGATGCTCAAGCTTTCCTGCATTATTGTTTGTTATTAATTGACATTGTGTTTGAATAACTCAATGATTTTTACAGTCTGACTCTAACAAATTTATTTAACATCTTGGTCCTAATCGTGCCGGAATTCCCTTGGTAAGCTACAGGTCAGAATATATAGGTGGTATTGAAGTCTGCGAGAAGAAGGAAAGACCTCCGACTGAATTGTCGTGCCTAAAGAGGCTGTCCACTTATCTGATCTGTGGCGAAAAGCGGAAAACTGGGTCCTAAAAGCCTATCAAACATAAGCAGGAGGCTCGGGTAAGCAGAATTCCTCTCTTTGTTTTGTTTTAGATCAGGGACCAGGTTACACTGTGCTATTGCTAAGGTTTGTGATAGCAGGAGAGGTAGTCAGTATTGTATCTTGAGTCATAGATCAGGAAATAAAGCAAAACAAAGTAAACAGTCATTCTAGACACTACTGTGAATACGGGGAATAGAGATACCACGTGGTACAAGAGAAAGGGTTACGTAACAGTTCTGTTGTTGTTTTTTCTCTCTCTCTCTCTCTCTCTCTCTCTCTCTCTTCTTTTTTCTTTCAGAGACATGGGAAACGAGTACACTAAAGGGTCACGTGACCCGCCCCTAACAGAAGATGCAAAATATATGCAATTACAGAGAGCAGATAATGTGAGATATTTTGCAAAATGTGTTAACAACTATAAATTTGATAGTAAACTAGATAAACTTTCACTAGTTAAACTCCTTAAACAAGTTTTAATCTGATGCAGGGCGTCAGGCAAAAGAAAAACAGAAGCTTAAAAAATTCTGAAACATTTTTAGACAACAGAGTAAAAGGTCTAACAGACAGAATCTCTGAAAAATGAAAACTTAGAGTAGACTGGACTTGCATTAATTAATGCCTACAACAGGAAAATGAGACAGTAGATGGATATTATGCTAGATTATTAAAATGCTTAAAATAACAATTAAAAAAAATATATATATATATACATTTTAAAAGGTTGCATTGCCTCTGTTAGTAGTTTTATTACAAGGCATATGATAAATCACTGAACAAGCAGGCTGCAAGCCTTACTTGAGTATGCTAGACGTACTGAAAGACACTTTAATAGTAAAGAGAAAAAAGGGCACAAGTCTTCACTGTTGAAGACGGAGCTGATGTATTTGTATTACAGTCAGGTAAATTGGTACTTTAGCTAGGGACTATAAACAAAATAAGAAAGCAATAACAGAAGATAAAGGAGATGTGGACTGACTATATAATAGTGATAATAACCAAAAATCATCAGGAAAGGTTAATAAACAAAAGAAAATGTGAATGTAGTAGAGGGAATAGAGGAAGTACAAACAGATGTAAAGAATAAAAATGAAAATAAAATTTTAGATTTAGCATTGTTGAGCCTGGAGCTCTACCTAGCAAATACAAAACCAGAAGTAACACTTCTGGTGGAGGGAAGAAAGGTCAAATTCCTGTGTGACTCAGGAGCGCCACGGACTTTGATACACCCCTCAAGTTACCAAAACATTCTAAATCACCTAATTATATATTAGTAAAAGCAGCAAATAGACAGCTATACAGGGAACCACTTTCCCATAATATAGCAATAACTGACCCTGTTTCAGGTATGACTCAGAAAAGTAAAATTGTAGTTTCTGCAAAAATATCCAGTAAACTTACTGGGAAAAGACCTTGTGCAGATATTTGGCATAGCAGTAGTTCCTACCATGCAGGGTATGGAAGCACAAAGACGAATGAATGCTCTTGTGGTGTGATCAGAGGGTGAAGCCTATTATTGGTACAGCCAGGACCTAGTTATGATTGGTCCAGGGCAGTAACCAAAGAACTGATAAGCGTAGCCATCAGTAAGGTACCCTCCCTTGACACTGATCAGCAGCACTTGTTACATTGTACTCCATACTACTGTAGCACACCAGGACCTAATAAAAATATAAGTAAAAATCCTGCTGACAAATTAATATTACAAACTTTATGCTGGGATACTGAGGAAACAGTGTAGTAAGCTGTTCATTACCTCAGGAGTTCATGAGATTGTATAAGTCCAATAGACTGCCACATGTCAGCTTGACAAAAACAAAAGTTTTAAATGGGCAGACTTAGAAAAAAAGGTAACAAAATGGGAAAACAGACTGATTTAAAAATGTCAGGACAAGGGATATGAAAACAAAACTGAATTGGTTGACACAGACACATACAGCTGTACACTTGCAATCTAGTAAGGACAGCTGATTAGCATTTTTATTAAAAGAAAAAGAAAAGGCCTTGTGTAAAATTCCAACAACTCTGTGGTCAACAGGCAAGTCAAATGTAGGGCTTATTCAAGCAGCAGGACCAGTTACAATTACCCCAAAGTCAGCTTTTAGACCACAGAAAAAAACAATACATTTTGGGAAAGAATGCAAAAGTAGAAATTAAGCCTATAATAAGCAGCATTACTCAAAAGGAGTACTGGTAGAATCTCCTGATTCACCATGTGATACACCCCTATTTCCTGTTAAAAAAAAAGCAAACGGGGAATGGCAGATGGTACAAGATTTATAAGCTGTGAATAATGCAGTAATACCAAGAGCACCTACGGTGCCAGACCCACATACCTTGTTAAATGATTTAAAGCCGCAACAGAAATATTTCACTGTGGTAGATATTAGCAATGCATTTTTCTCAATACCTATCCACCCTGACAGCCAGCATTGGTTTGCATTTACATTTCAGGGCAAAAGGTATACGTACACCCGACTACCACAGGGATATAGTGAAAGTCCAACGATATTCGCACAAGAGATGGCTAGCAACCTGGCAGGGTTTTTCTCCACCAGGGGCAGCCAAGTACTACTTTATGTAAATGACATCTTGCTAGCAGCACCCAGCAGCAGTGCAGGGTGAATACAGTAGCATTGTTAAAATTTTTAGTAATACAAGGACACAAAGTAAACAAGAGTAAGTTACAAACTTTGGGAAAAAAACACAGGTTAGATACCTGGAATATGTGATATTCAGTAAAGGTAAAATACTAAATAGTGGGAAAGAGAAAAGGGAAAAAAAAACAGCAATTTTGCAAGCACCCAAACCAACAACTAAAAAAGAAATAATGTCTTTCCTAGGTACAACTAATTTTTGTTGGAACTGGGTACCAAATTATTTTACAATGATATACAAAAGCAGAAATGGCTTTCTGCAGGTTGAAGCAGTTAATAGCTTCTTCATTACTTTTTACGCTTCCTACTTATCACAAACGTTTTTTAGACCATAGATTGTAAGCAATGGTACATGACATCAGTATTAAAGCAACAACATGGGGATAAGCAATGCCCCATAGCTTACTATTCATTACAGTTAGACCCAGTGGTGCAATCTTTGCCTCACTGTGTACAAGCAGTAGTTGCAGCAGCAATGGCAGTACAGGCTTCAGCCTCAATGGTGTTATTCCACCCTCTCACATTGAGAATGCCTCATGCAGTTGCAATAATTCTGCCACAAGAAAAAGTTGCATACCTTTCTCCTGCTAGACATCTTTCATGTATGACCATACTGCTGAGTCAACCTCATATAAACAGTTAGCTTTACCTAGATAAGATCTTACAGATATGCCCTTGGACAATGCTGAGGTGACATATTACGTGAATGGCTCATGCAGAAGGGGTCCTACAGGAAAAATCTGGTGGGGTATGCAGTAGTTACAGACACTAAAAATTTAGAAGCACAAACTTTGCCACACAACTTGTATGCTCAAGCAGCAGAACTGGTAATCTTGACAGAAGCATGTATTTTAGTAAAAGGCAAAAAGTAAACATATATACTAATAATCAGTATGCTTTTCTACAGTGCATGTGTTTGCACAATAATAAAGAAAATGGAGGGATGATTACATCCAGTGAAAACCTATTAATCATGCAATTTATTTTGGAGCTATTAGAATCTATTCAGTTGCCTACTAAAGTAGCTATTTGTAAATGTGTAGCTCATACAAAACAACAGGATAAGATTTCAAAGGTAATGCACGAGCTGATGCAGCTGCAAAGCAAGCAGCCTCAGACTCAGGAACTTTATTTTTGAGAAATTACAGCCCTTTGAGATTTTAGATTTAAACATGTTAAAAACAATGCAAATGCTTACTACAACAGCAAAAAAAACAAAACTGGGTAAAACAAGGTGCAATTTAATATTACCGTCTAATTTATTTAAAAATGCAGCTTTGTTGAGCCATGGGCAGAGCCATGTCTCAACAGGGGGGATGGTACAGTTAGTAAATAAAATATTCCAAACATATGGATACATAAATTATACAATAAAATTTTGTGCAGCTTGTCATACTTGTAACAAAGCACCATGCACAAGGAGCATTTAAAAACAAGCAAGGGAGTTTCCCTACACCACCATATCCATTCCACACTATTCGTATGGACTTCGTAGAGTTAAATAAATGTGAAGGAAAAAATACTGTTTAGTAATCATAAATATGTTTTCAAAATGGGTAGAAGCTTTTCCTTAAGGAATCACTGTGCTTACCCACAGTCAGCAGGACTGGTGGAGAGGTACAATGGGATTTAAAAAAAAACAACAAGTTAAGAAAGTTGATGAGTAAGACTCAGAAGAATTGGATTTGCTGTTTACCTCTAGCATTGCTGAGCATGAAAAACAGTAACAAATGTAAGGGGTGATCCCCTTTAAAGTAGTATTTGGAAAGGCATATTATGTGCCTCAGTAAAAAGCTCTCATGCCTGCAGGGCTGGAGGCTGACAGTTCACTAGCTAATTAAATAAAGAAACTGTTATAAATAAGACTGTTTTGCAGTTGAACTCTTTTTCAGATAAACAAGAAACAAAACCAGAAGCCGTGCTGACCCCGGGGTCCTGGATTTGGCTGAAAGTCATAAAGAGAAAGAACTGGGCGAGTCCAAGGTGGGAAGGTCCGTACCAGGTACTGTTGGCAACACCCACTGCAGTGAAAATTGCTGAGAGATCATCTTGGGTTCATTTAACCCATTGCAAACCTGTTAAGAAATTCAGTTTGGACATACCACAGGAACAGAATGGCCAGAGGCAGAATAAATACAAATGTGAAACAACCCCAGAGACATTGGTTCACTGGCCTACTGATCATACACTTAATAACTATGTTTGTAGTAACCTTTTTGTTGTTATGGTTTTTCTTGCATATAACTACAGAAGTAAAATTAATAAAACGTGATGAAGGACTGGCTACAGACTGGCACCCAAACTTTAACACATACCTGGCTATGAAACGAGTTTATGTAGAGACTATGAACGTTTCAAATTGCTGGGTCTGTACTGCAATACCCACAGCATATGGAGGACTTTTAATGTCTGCTGTCCCCTTGGGAATAAATGAAACTTGGGAAAACCTGTTATTTGACACAGGCACTGTGAGATCACAGGACAAAATTGCTTTATTTTTACCTGTTCACACAAAAAGAAATTGTATGAGAGTAATACCCTCCAGGTGGGCTGGAGTAATGGTAATATAACAATGTCTTATAAATGTTACATTAAAGTCAAAAGTGGGGTACTGTTTGTAATACAAACCATGATTCATATCTGAGTTCAATGAAAACTACATTAAATGCAGTATGTGACAATCTAGTCTTAACTAAGCAATTGTCTATTAGGAATAGGAAAATGTTTCATGCAGGGATAACACGTATCAGTACCAAAGTAATGATTTTATTTGTGGGAAAAAGGCATATAAATGGTTACCTGAGAATTGGTCCGCAGTTGTTTTTGGGTTATCTGGTTTCAGCAATAAGACATACTGCAGAATTACCTTTGGGTAAAATCTGAACGTAAGGAAAACAGCTCGAGAATCTGAAGGTCCAGTGAGAAAAAGAAACCTGTGAATCCAGTTGGTAAAATCAAGCTGGTTGAAAAGGCCATAATTCAGTGAAAGACAAAAGTAAATTGACTCATATGAACTTGGGCAACAGTGTTATATCCAGGGCAGGAATGCCACCAGCCTATGGAGCAGTCAAATCGATCTGGGAGCTGAGGAAGCTGTCAAAAGTCATGAGCAATGCAACTTTTTCCACCCTAGAATTGGTGACTAATGAACTGAATGCAATAAAACTGTTGTGCTACAAAATCGAATGGCTCTTTACTTCACCCTAGCGGCAAGAGGTGGTACACAAAGAAGAATGCTGTGCATTCCAGACAACCAGCATGAAATCAATGACCACCTAGAGGTAATTCAGCAAGTATCAGCAATGACTAAACCAGGCCCAAACCCACTGACGGACTTTTTCCAGAATCTGTTTGGGGTGGGGTTCCATCCTATTAAACATTTAATTGCTATTTGTGTGGGTATACTCCTAATAGGAACATGTGTTTACTGTGAAATTCCCTGCATGAAAAGATTAATAAAAAATTTGTTGATATATCTGCTACTGAAACTCTTTACCAAAGTGTTGAAATTAAAAGATTAATTTCAAATGATGCTTTTTCTGAAATATAAAACCAATGACTTACTTAGCTGAAAGCCCTTGAAAGGAAAGGCTGAGGAATGAAATAATATTGTTTATGTTTTAAACAGAATAAAATGCATTAAAAGGAGGGAGAATGTTAGAAAAATCTACATGCTGCTTAGAAAATATATTTACATGCTGCTTAGAAATATATTTACATACATTCTACCTAGAAAAATATATTTACAATGTGTGCTGCTTAGGAAGATGTGCATTTAATCATTCAAACATATATGAATTGTGTGATCAAATATATAGGAAAATGTGTGCTTTAGTTAGGAATAAACGTACTTAAATCCATAAAGGTTAGGTAATGCATTTAATTCTGTCTTGCTAGAATAAATAGAAGAAATAAACCTACATATTATTGCTTGAAGCACAAGCTGCAGTGTAATCAGAAATTTGACCTTGGCAGCTTGCAGATGCAGTCTGGCTCATGTCTTTCAAGTAAAGATTATTTTGCAAAGTTAGAAATAAATAAGTCTGTTCGCATGTATGTCCTCTTTACTGCCTCCACCAGGAGTAGCCTTGTGCACTATCTCTGATAGTGCAGCTAAGCAAGAAAACAAAGGGAGACTTTAAGGAAGACATACATCTATTATATTGGAACTAATCAGAGAACCTTGAATTGGCTACATCCTCAGGAGGTCATCGTGACTGACCAGCTGTCTGCAAGGCTGCAACATTCTCATGGGAAAAGGACTTTTGAAAACACAAACTCAGCAGTTTTTATGAATAGCCATGATGTAAAGACCCTGTCACTAGCCACACCAGTGAGGTGGGCAAAACTGATAATGAAATGTATATAACCAATGTGTCTTGGTCAATAAAGCAGTCAAAATTCTATACAAACTTTGTGTATGGTTTTTTGCCTCCTAATGTACATTAGCTTCAAGATGCTCAAGCTTTCCTGCATTATTGTTTGTTATTAATTGACATTGTGTTTGAATAACTCAATGATTTTTACAGTCTGACTCTAACAAATTTATTTAACAGTGGACCAACTACAGGGTCTGTCATTGATGGATCAATGACAGACCCTGTCAGACCTTCCTGTGCCACAATACATGTCTCATTATCTCCACTATTAGTGGCTGTGACATCAGGTTCCCTGCTGCATTCAGCCATGCCTAACACAGCACCTGTGGAAGGAAGACAGTAAACGCACTTTACAATCTGTGCATAATGTTAGCACACATGCACACATGCACACATGCACACATGAACACATGCACACATGAGCACATGCACACATGCACACATGAGCACATGCACACATGAACACATGCACACATGAACACAAGCACACATGAACAAATGAACACATGAACACATGCACACATGCACACGTGAACACATGCAGACATGCACAGAAATACACTGCTCACCACAGCACATGCACACACACACACCAGCAATCCAACACATACACAATAGTGGGTGATGGTGGGTGACAGTATCACAAGACAAACAGTCACCACACACGTGTCAGCAGGCAGACCATGTGTTGCTCAACACCATGCAGTGCAAGTGTAGACAGCCCTATCTAATGACATTATACATGGCTTTGATGCATGTGTGTAGTTGTTCAGTGATTGGCTACACCCTGGAACACAATGTGTACATGGACACAACATTGCTGTGCAAGTATTATCTGCTCTGCAATGTCATGTGCACCATCACTCAATGGTATACATACCATGGCTGCATGTGTTATCTGTGTGACACATAGATTGCCATGTCTGATGACAGTGTCTGTGTCCATATCACATAATAGTGGGCACAGGTGTTGCAAATGCATGCAATGTACAGCCATGGGATGAGTGGTGCATGTAGACATGAAGGAATCCCAATGCATAACATGGACATTGCACAGTGGTTATGGTGCATGTGGGACATATTGCAGATATGTTGCTGCCATCCATGACATGGCATGCTACACGACTGCAACATTAAACACCACACATACCCAATGTGTGTCATGTGACCTACACCCAATAGCATTCCAGGACATATATGTGACTCTTTGTACAGACGGCGACTGTTGTGCAAAATGTGTATACTAGCATATGTAAGCACACACACAACATGCTATGCATGGTGTGTATAGGTGCATATGTTTGCACACACAGAACAATAAGGTGCACAGCAAAGACTGCTATGTGTAGTACTGTAGTCACTGTAACTGGATGGGGTGTAATACCATGTGCCATCATCATCATCATGCATCTTGTGGTCAATCACTGCTACTACCATGTGACAGACCACCGCCTAGTATGCTATACCTGAACTGCAGTGCTGTGGATACATTCACTATTACACAGCCACTTTGTACATGGGTGTATGAGGTGCCCAGTAGGGAGCATTGCCTAACATGACTGTGTTATGTGTTGAAGAGTGTTGCACAGCCTCATGATAGGCCTCTACCCCTGAGGTACATCATGTGTGTGTGTGGATGACATGTGGGATACTGACGTGTGACTTTACAGTGGGTGTGTGGTTATGCCATATGTAGAATGACTTTGTGTACTGCATGTGATAAATGTCTTATGTTGTGTACAGGTGTTGCAACTATGCCTATCCGATGTGCAGTACGGGGTTGCCACAACTGTGTGTCATGCTCTGTGTATTGCATGTCATTGAGGCAGCTACTGACATTACTGAGCTGTGCAACGTCTCACAGCAAATATGCATGGCATGCATTATGCGTAGGTGTGTTATGTGTACATGGCCTACACCTCACCTATGACATGCATATTTCATTACCAACATTGCAGGTATAACACACTCACCAGCATGGATCGGCTGCCCTGCTGTCAAACCAGAGGGACCTACGAGAATATGAGAGGGTTCATCAGTGGCCACAACTGTGGCATTGCTGCAGTGGGTATGCTAAACTGCAGTACAACAACAGTCAACAGTCACAGGTGTAGCGATATTATACAAACTATCTGAATTGCACAACAGTAGGCAGCGGAACTGCTAAACACACAGTACACATCTCAAGTACACATAATCTAACAATACAGTTAACTGTAGTCTACAGGTAGGGCATATTACCTGCTTGCTCCAGGTGGATGTGCTGGGTGGCTCCAGCCTCCATTACAACACATGTCAGAGGTTGCTGTAGCTGTTGTCCAGGAGCCACCATGCTTAGGAGCAGCTCCTCCACTCTGATGAGGGGGGGATGAATGGCCACCCCACCACCTGTGGCAAGCTGCTGTCTTTGGATATCAGACGCATGCTGCCGGACTTGTCTAATTAAATCACTGCAGTGATGGCGTACCTGCTCATATGTCCAGTTATGCATGCCTATTTAATTTACCCGACTAACAAGTTCCTGCCACAGTGCAGTCTGCTTCTGCTGGTGCTGGCTACTTCTGGAGAAGAGCATAGTGTACTGCTGCAAAAGGCTGTTGACTATCACCTCTTCCTCATCTGCTGTGTAAGCTGGGTTGTGATGGTGGGCCATCTGGCTGAAAAAGATATGAACAATATGTGTGAGAGTCTGCTGTGGCACACTTTACACCTTTACCCACAGATATCACTTTACTGACATATATACCATCCTATTGTCTGTCAGTGGTTACACACGTTCAATGACACTTATTGGTTCTCAGGCCACAACTAACTAACACTGCCTGGCAGACTCTATATATCACACCACTATACAACAGTACCCGACATACTGTTTGTGACACATTGCACAACCTCAAGACAGGGGTGTATATCACACCAATGCACGAACAGAGATGTCATCCATCGCAATGGATGTAAAGTACAGGTACAGTAGTACCAATCAAACACCCTAGTCATTAATGCCATAGCCCTGCCTAACAGATGTGTCCAGTTGTTACTATAGGTGGCATACAGCTGTAACAGACTATATATGTTGCTGGATACACACGTTTACCTTGTAACACACATATGATTGCAGCCATACAGGCATAATCACACACACATCAGGCAAACATACAATGCACCACTGTATGCCAACACAGGTGAACATTACCTGTGTACCATACAGTGCTGTTTGCCACTACTTACACACTCTTATGCCTGCAGTCTGTCCTCTGTGCAGACTACAGGAAACACACATGACAGTGTTTCCAAGCAATGTGAATGCACACCATACTGTGCTGTTTAGCCCTACAGCTTCAGGTAGTACTACAGTTCATATTGGTGATGGATTCACCAGCAGTACCACTCACTAAGCATACATGTATTGCTTTAGCCTACAATGAGACACCACATTCATCAACGGAGAACTACGTCACATCATATGCCGTACTACTATGTCTGCCTAACAGTACATTACACATCAGTTGCTGTCCTCACAGCTAGGATAGGCACTACCATGTCAGATACAACATCACACTAAGCTATCACACATTTACAGACCTTGCCCACATTCAGCGTTACACTTATTCAACCTCACATAGCAGCTATTGCATTAAGTACATTTGTGAGTGCATAGTGTCATAGGTAGGTAATATGCTATTGGCCCTAGGACCTACAGCAGCCTAGCCATATGCTACCCTGGCCTTTGACACACATGTACTTTGATTTCACTTGCCCCTGCCAACCTGAACCACAGAGGTGTTTCCTGGGGTGTATTAGCAATCTCCCACACAAACATCAGGGGTATTTATAACAACTGCTAAGGAGGAGCCTTGTTTGCTATTGCTATGTGGTCTATTCCGGTGTATGGCATATGTCTGAGATGGGAATCTATCCCTCCAGCATGTGCTGTTTAGTGAGCTGACAAGGTTTAGGGCCCTAGAGCGTGTATCCCTGAGGGATTGTGATATGTTGCCATGGTGGTTGTCACCCAGCTATGGGTGTGACATACCTCTGTATGTCTGGCAGAGGTCACCTCTGTGTGGCCAGTATGCAATACAGTGTAGTTGTGGTTTTGTGAGTCAGTCTGCATAGGGCATCTGTTTGCGGACAGTATTAACCTTTGGGAGGTCTGTCTGTGGCCTGTTCACCTGGTGTAGTCATGTGAAGTACATACCACACAGGGCATTGTGATGAATAGAGGGGAACTCTACCCTATACTTCCATAGATGACACACCTGTTGTCATGACACATACCACACAGACAGAGTACAGGTGTAGTGTGGCACTGTCTTCATCAAAGTGGAGGCTACTGTCCACCTATGCCCCATGTTTCCTTATCACACCTTCACTGTTAGGTAGATCTCTGCCTATGTGGTAGTTACTGGGTACACTATTTTGGGAAGGTGGAATGGCACTGCAGTATCAACACTTGTCTACAGTTCATGCCTTGTTCACCACACACATGTTGCGGTACATATGACCCTGTGTCTCTCTGTCTCTCTCTCACTCTATATGTGTATATATATATATATATATATATATATATATATATATGCATATCTATACACATACATGTACACATCCATTGCTGTACACATGGCTGTACATATAGGCATATGTACAGTCCACCTTTCATGATGGGGATATCACTTATGCAACAGTTGTGGGATGTACAGGTATCTGATTACATTGCACAGTGTTGTGCAGAATGCATGTGGGTGTCCTCAGCCCTTGTAGCATTAGCAGGCCTCACTGTCTGTAACACATCAGATCTGACAAATCTGTCCCATAGCATTTAACCACCACATGACATATATCAACACTACCATAGCTGGCCTTAGGCATAGGCCTACTGGGCGGCCACCTAGGGTGCCGCTCTAGCAGGGGTGCTTTTCCACTATTTATGTGGACACAAGGATGGGGACACCAGGAAGTGTGGTAGGGGGTGCCGTGGTGCCCTTTTGCCTAGGGCACCAGTTGACCTAAGGCCACTCCTGTGCACTGCATGCTGTCTTCTAGGCCACACACTACGACCTACATGGATATATGCACATATCAACCTTCACTGACAGATAGCTGTCCACCCTTCACTAACAGTTGCAGTATGTCCCTTGCCCTATGCACATGTGCAGATACAGTTAGATACATACTGCTGCCACACATGGATGATTTGCAGTGTGTAGAGTACTCTTCGGGAACATCTACAACATGCCAACACATACATTTGAATTACATACCTTACCTTTGTATTTCCCTGCTCCGTGTGTTACGGTTTTGTATTTTTTTTTATTGGTGGTTTGTTTGGGGTTTTTGCCCTCTATTTAACCTTTGGTCTCTGTTTCTCCCTCTCTTCTGTCTCTGTCGCAGTCTGTGTCTGTGTGTCTCTCTCTCTCTCACTCTCTATCTCACAACACCTGCAATGATATAATTGCATGTGTGGACTTCAGGTACAGCCTGCTTTTCTAGCTATCTGCACTTGTGCATGTGACAGCCTCTGCACCAATTGCTGCCCACCATTCAGTAATTGCATGCAGCCTGCTGTTTGGTGATTACATTACTCACTGTGATTGCAGCCCACTGCTATAAAATGCTAGGTTAGATAGGCATAGCCCTTTCAGATTTCAAAGGTGGGGTCCATTCTTGTTTGCTCTGGACACCATTGTGTCAGTCTGAAGGTTGGTATATGTCTCTTATCTGATGCTAGGGTTGTAGCCAGTTATATGCATGTTGTACTCATACCTGCATGTTGCTGCTTCCAGTACACACATCTCAGTGTAGACATGTACGCACCCCTCCTAATGCTAACACAGGATACATGGGAGTATGTACTTTTTTCTCACTTACACAATTAACTGCCATACAAATGTGGTTATTGCACTGTATTCCTGTGTCCAGTATTTATCCTGGTCTGATACTGTGTGGTGTTTGTAAGGTGCTACTGTAACATTATTCCCTGCTAGGATGTCTGATTCTCCTTTCACAGTCATGTCATGCAATTTCACAACCACTGCTGGTGAAGACCCACAGAAAAGGGTTTGTGTTATACCATTCCTAATTTCCATTTACATTCCCTCATTGTAATGCATGATATATTTATTTCAGAACCAAGTTATTTGTATATCTGCTGCGGCTTAGTGGTAATTCATGCAGTCTATTGTGTCAATGGTCTGGGGTTCAAGTCTGGCAGAGGTTTTTTATTTTGCTGCTCAGCAGAACAAGGGCCCTGCCATAGAGTGACTAAGGCACTTTTAAGCAGTAGTAAGCGGGTTTGCATGGGTTTGCACAACGCTTAGCTAAGCGCACACATGTGCACACTCGCTTAATCCCGCTTACTACTGCTTAAACGTATTTACTCCCACTAACCCCTGCGCTAATTTCTTTGAAAGAAAAGAAAATGGGGAGATAGGAAAGTGGTGAAAAAGGGGGCACAGAGAGGGAAAGACAGTGGGAAAACAAGCTCGGGATGTGCAGGACGGGTGTAGGGAAGGTCCATAGCTGCCCATTTCTTTACCAGCAACAGCTGTGCATATGTTGAAAATTTGGAGTGAAATTTGAAACCTTCCACCCCTGAGAGAGGGGTGAGGACATATAGTTTGTTGTACTGCCAATTAGAATTATCAGTGTACATGCCTAATGGACATGTGAGTGAAATGGGAAGCTATGTATGGGGCATCATTTTTTTTTGGGTACAGATTGCCCTTTTTGTTTTTTTTTTTGTTTTTTCAGGGGAGAGTGGAAAGTGGGGTAGAGGAAGTAGGTATATTTGGGGAGGTAGGTTGGGTAGGTAAACAGACAAGACAAACAAGATGCATACAGGGGCGGAGTATGACACATGGGGTGGGTGAACACAATTGACGGGGACGGATGTTTGGAAATCGCAAGCCCATGAGCCCACAGATGGTAACAGTGGGACTGAAATCCTCACCCATGGGCAGTCACCACTGGACCTTCACAGACCCGAGGGTCGCTGTGCTGGCAGGCTCACCTGTGAGTTGCCCCACTCTCGCCTTGAGCTGGCATAAGGGATCAGCGACTAAACTCTGGATCTCCCTACGCACCACAACCCGGACCCTTTGGAGGGTGACAGGAGGCCCTTCTCCGCCCACGCTTGCAGGGGGGACGAGCCCCATCCCCTGCAGCTCTTCCACCCGAAGGTGGCACAGGACCTATGGAGGAGGGTGGCCCAGGCTGGGCACCAGACCTGCTGGTGCTAGGTGCAACTTCCAGCTGAGGTGGGACAGGTGGGTCCACTGGGACTGGCCTTCCCATATGTTCTGTGATTAGGTGTGTTTAATTACAACATAGACAACAGCATTCCAAGTTAGTTGTAACAGCATGCAGTAATATTCCCACTAACCCAACACACCAGGGTTACAACAGTTGAACAGCAAGCATAACACATGCATGTATTGAACAACAGTGGACATTCCAACAGACTAATCCGTTTTATGCGCGTGGCGCATTGCCCAAATTGCCTGAACTGCGAACTCACTACACCGGTGGCCCAGACGGCAAAGCGGCAAATCGCCCATCCGACCCATGATGGTATGGGTGGTGAGTGTGCCGCAACGGCCGTAATGTCGTCGTCGGAGTTTCAGCGGTTTGGGTTTGCCTTCAAAAACAGTTTCGTATTTGGTTTCATTCCAAACGCCGATGGGTCGCCGCGTACGAGGAGTGCATTCGAACATTTAATAGTAAACCATTCCAACAGCATGCAGGGATGATTGGTGGCAACAGGCCACCAAGATTGTGGTGTTTTAACAGGAGACATGCATCAAAGTAAGTGCAGATTTTATATAACAATAGGACATATGACCCAACAAATGTTATGAGATTAGACATACCCATTCAGGTGTGGAATTGCATTGTTTATGCACATGGAGTAGGGTGTAAAAAGAAACCTCCATTAACATCTTATTAGTACTTTAACTGTACACTACATTCCTATTGACTGCAGGTGTATATCCCCTACATGTATTCTTACACTAGGCAACATGCATTTGATTGCATTATGGGTTTTGCTACTTCATGATATACCTGGCCTATATCTGACATGGTAACTGTCCAGGATGCAGATGTTACTGCTACATACTTGTATTAAATTGACTTGTTTATGTATCTGCACATCTGGATGTATTCACATGGCTTTTTCACTTGTTTTCTGCACAACCCTACTTTTCAGGTAACACACTAACATTTCTGGGGAACACCTTGACAGGCTACTCATGTGCCAGATTTACCTATGCATGTCAGCCATTTCACAACTGTTTAGGACTGTTGCATACTTCACGGCTACTGGCACTTCCTTCATCCACTTTATATGGGACTGCACTTCTGGGGGTTGTCAGCACTTACTACAACAGAGTAACATTTCTTCACTGCAAGGGTACAACAAAATTTCTGAGTAACTGGCACATACACACTGCAAGTATTATACCTTTCTTATTTATATTAAAACTCTTTTCTACAGGCTCTCTCCTGTATTTGACATTACACTGCATACAGTAGACCTATTCAGGAAATGTTATACCTTTATTGATAGGTTACAAGACTGTTTTACAGGCTCACTCACATTTTATCTATGAGAGTGCATGCAGAGATAGTATCCCAGACATGTTTTTGCTTTATTCATGGGTTACTACACTCTATTCCTGCCTATCTGACTTATGATATGTAACAGTACATGCAGATGATTTATTCAGGGAATGAATGTTTTATACTTCACAGCTACTGACACTTCCTTCATCCACTTCCTATGGGACTGCACAACTGTGGGTTGTCAGCACCTAATACAACAGTACTATTTATTATTGCAAGGGTACAACGACATTTCAAAGTAAGTGACACAGACACACTCCAAGTTTTATACCTTTATTAATTACATTGAACACTCTTTTCTACAGGCTCTCTCCTTTACTTGTTATTACAGTGCATACGGAAGACATATTCAGGACATATTATACCTTTCTTGATAGGTTACAACACTCTTTTTCAGGCCTACTCACTTATATGTTATGACAATACATACAGGGATAGTATTCCAGAATTATTTTAGCTTGATTGGTTAGTTAGTACACTCAATTTCTGGCTCACTGACATTTGTTATATAACAGTACATGCAGAGGATTTAATCAGCATATTTTATTGCTGTATTGTTGGGCTTAAACACTTTTCTCATGCTCACTCACATATATCATGTAACAATACATGCAGAATGTTTACTAACCTGCCTGGTGGCACAGCCTTAGCAGCCTATCTGCATAGGCTTGCTGATTCATAGCGCAAGCACCTGCAGCTGTGGAGTAAAAAAGGGATATTGAGACATACCTATCCATTATTTAGACTATATTAGCTTATCTTACATACTGCATTCCATGGCTACCTACTTAGTAGTGGGGCATCCCGCATTTGATGGGCCTCCTGGATCCACTGGTTCAGAAGGTCCTGCGTCTGCCTCTTCAGGTCTGCATGGTGGTGATGGACCTGCTCACCAGTCCGAGGGATGCCTGTGGCACTGGTGAGTTCATGAGCCAACCGTTTCCAAGCCTCCGCCTTATACTCCATTCCTTGAAACTGGCCCTACAGGAGTTGAGTCTCATGCCAATGGACTAGGAGCCAAACCATATATCTTGACTCCTCAATGCCCCAGTGTTGCACTCGAAAGCGTGTACCCTCTCCAGCACCAGACATTCTAACTGCAGATGGGAGCTACAATCAGTTATGGCGAGTATTCCCGCCTATGCGGCTTAAATATGCCGCATTTCCTGCACTTTTCTGTGATTGGCCATTTTTGAATATTCTGGGCTGACTGCAGACATGCTTAGCAATGGTTAATCAAACATTTATTACTATATATATGTTAACAGTGGATGTTTATCCTAAGCTGTCGTGGCTTAGTGGTTCAGTACTTTGATTATGGTGCACAGTGTCCTGGGTTCAAACCTTATCATTGCGTTTTATTTTACTACTGTCCAGTCAAGTTAGGGGGCGTGGCTGTGTTTAAGCAACTTTGCTGTACGTTGCTCCACGTTGCCCGACGGTGTGCTGGTTGGCACGGCGCGCACCTCCACGCAAACCAATTGCGCTGGGTAAAGCACTATTTAGCTTTGGGCAACTATTTTGCACTTGGTAAAGCACGAGTTAGCTATGGGCAGCTACATTGCTCTGGGTAAAGCGCGAGTTAGCTAGGGGCAACTATATTGGGCTGGGTGAAGCACTGCTTAACTGCGGGCAATTTTATATTGGGATCCTTTAAAATATTTATTTTATTCACTGATACATTGGCCATTTCACTGCTTTTTAGTTATGTTTAAACATATATGTTGGGTATTATTCCATATACTGATTTAAAAAATAAATACGAAAGGGAGTGGTGGGACTCGAACCATGAATGCCTCTTCTTTGTGCGAACGCACTACCATTACGCTATTGCTATTTAGTGTGATTTGTGTAAACATTCTTTCTTATGCTCTTTCATGTGAGAATTGCTGACTGTAGCTAAGCAATGGGAACACACGTGCACACGAGTGCAAATACAGGCAGCTATTTTGGGTATTTAAAAAAAATTTTATGGTTATGCATTTTAGATGTGTGATGGGGGTTTACAATATCAGGCAGTGAGGTGTTGGGTGCAGGGACATTTGAGCAGACTCGCTCTTGTTTATTTCCTTTTATTTTCAACACTTGCAGGGGCGTGGACATTTAGACTGCTCAGCAGTCGGACACGCCCCCTGCTTTCTTACACGGTCCATGTAGGACTTATGGTTGGGTCAGCATGCCCTCATGCATATTCATGGCACACTGACATCATACCTTTCAACTACAGCTCCAAGTAAGACGTATTAAGTCTTACACGGAGGTTACGTGAATCCGGGGGAGTGGCACTGATTTCATATGAGACAAGCGAAGTGGTCAAGCAGTTCAAAATCAGGGAAAAGAAACTGATGAGTTTAAGTTCATCCTTGTTACACTTGCTGAAATGTAGGGAAACTGTGCATAATGATGCTGTAAGCAAAGCACATTGAAAGGCCTATGTGACAGAAGTGCAATTCTTATGCAACTGATAGCCATAATTGCGATCATGTGATATAAGAATGAAATCCCCCCCCTCAAAAAAAATGTATGTTTGGGATAGAAAAAAATTACTTGAAAAGCATTTCTGCAGGTGGTGCTACTACCCTCAACCTTCCAACATATTTACAGACTCTCAGATCACTGTATGCTATACTAACAAGGTCAAAACAAACAAGTCTGTTAGGTCAATCTCAGTCTTTAAATATGCTGCGCAGGAATCACACATCAGGGTCACTGGTCATTAGTATGCCTCATTTAAGCCTTCCTCTTCACCTCGAGCTGACAAGTTGAGCAAATACCAACACTTTATTTACTTTGATTAATTACATGCCAGTTCAGTTGACATGTTTAATTGAAAGTACAACATCTAAACATTGGTAAAACTATGCAGTCAACGTAATTATACTTTTAATGTTGTACAACACATGAAATAATTATTTTTTGCTGGGTTGCTGAGACAAAATCCCTGCAATCTTGTGCTCTATGTATATCAAATCTGATCTATCACAAACTGGGAGAAGAGAGAAAATGGATTAAACAAAAGTAAAACTCACTTTCTCCCTCTTCTCTGACTTGTATGAATCCTAAACCTAACACATTATGTGCCTCCCAGCTAGTTGCAATGCACTAAAATGCTGAGTAAAGGAACCCAGTGATCTTCCAGTTTTTATGCGTAATTATATTGTAATAATTCCTTGTTTAAAGTGAGCAATATGTCTTTAAACATGTTCAAAGCGATGGGAATTGTAAAACTCTCACAGCACTTTATTCATGAAACTGGCTGTATTAATCATTTAGAGAGGTGTTGGCTGCTAGCAGACACTTCTATATAAGAAGGTTGCTTTGCAAAAGCAAATCAGGAAGTTTGTTCCACAGTCAGAGGTGCATCATCACTCCGAACTGAACAGTGGTTTTGACTGAAGATTCATACAGTTGTACAGCTTAGTTTGGTATCCATGTGGATTTAACCTGAGGCACTTTCAGGCTTGGTGGAGCTGAAGGGAAGACATGGCAGTGCCTGTAGGGAGGTGCATATAGCTGAACTTTTTGTTTAGAAGCCTGTGGCTCTAGAGGCTGTTTGGGACTGAACCTAAATTGTGGAATATTGTATGGACTTTAAAAATGCACATTAAGGCACTGTATGTATTTTTTGTTTCTGTTTGGAACAATAAGCAAGTGCTTCTTTTTATAAACTTGTTACTCCAGTGTTTTTTTTTTTTTTTTTTTTGGATTTACACCAGTGGTATTCATACAAGCAATTTGGTCAAGAACTTATCAAAAATATTTTTCTCTTCTATGTCTACAGTACCTATACACACATTTATGCTATTTTTTTTTCAGTTTCAGCATATTTGGCTTACTTGTTTGCACATTATGGAACTAAGGCCAAGATTTGACCCTTATATCTTTAAATTTATGAACCACCTACAATATTTATATTCACCCCACACTACCTTACTCGTGTGTGGTAACCCTAATCCCATACTTACCTCTGCCCCAGCCCTAACTCTACAACTTACCTTCCAAACCATCCTTTCTCTAACACTTACACTACACAAGACAGGCTAGGACTCTAAACATATACACACACATGCGAGCGCGTGGGTGCACACGCGTGCATACATTCATAGATTCGTAGGTGTATACTAGGCTAATGACCACTAAGGCTCTTGTAAGCTTAGCTGTGACCCGTAAATTTGATTTAAATAGGGTGATTTACTGACTGCCTCTGTCTATCAAAGACGTAGGAGCTGGAAAATGGTGTATTTCTGATTACCCATCCATTGGTTCGAGTTGCACTCAAATAGGGACAGGGAGGAACTCTGCTTCACATGGATGGGAATTCTCTGAGAAACATATCTGTATCTCCAACTTGTGCTATTTGTTTTGTAAGCAAAATTTAGATCTTTTAATCTAATAGTTCTGATGCTCTTTGTTTTGTGGATGTGTAAAAGGTTCATCAAAACAGGGTCCAGCTATGCCTTGTATGCCAGTCAAAGATCATCTCTAAGAAGTCTGTACAATACTGAGTAAAGAGACACAGCTTTGAGGGGATCAGCCTAGGACATTTTGTTTACTCCATGTATTCTTTTTGTAAAGAACTTTTGTGGATATTCCAGTTGTCGCATGTGTCTGGTCAGGTACATACCAAAGGGGGAATTATACTCCATGTTGGTCAGATGAAGGCTGAGTACAGTGGTATGGGGACATCCGTGGATCTAGATGAGATGCCCTTGCTTATAAGTTGAGCAACATAGAAGGCATTTTAACTTACCTTGGACACATGTTGAGTTTTCAGAAACTCAAAATTTATATGTTCCAGACCATAAGATCAAGTTTTTGAAAACTCGAACATCAAAAATAAAACACAAAAAAACCCCCACAAAAATCTACCTTTTTTACATTTTTGCAGGGGGGCAAGCTTCCATGCACCCCCCATGTGGGGCTGTGCACCCCACACCCCTCTGCAAATTATATATACCAACTCCGAGATCACACTACAGTGAGGAAAAGGGTACATTTTCCAATCCTCACTGTACAGTGATCACCATAGAAGCTTTGAGTTTTCAAAAACTCAATCATATGGTCTTGACCATATGAATTTTGAGTTTCTGAAAACTCGATCAACTGATAAGGACCCATATATATATTTGTGTACGCGTGTGTGTATGTGTGTGTGTATGCATGTGTGTGTGTGTGTGTGTGTGTGTGTGTGTGTGTGTGTGTGTGTGTGTGTGTGTGTGTGTGTATATATATATATATATATATATATATATATATATATACATATGAGTCTATTTCATAACACTGAAATTTCATAACATTGAATTTCAAAACATTGAAGTCGTAACATCGAAAATTCAAAACACTGAAAACCCAAAACATTGAAAACTTAGAACATTGAAAGTGTGCTTCATAACATTGAAAACTACATTGCACAAGTAAATAATATGACCTCCACCTACAACAACAGCTAACTAACAAACACACTTTGTACTACGTTTTTGCAGGGGTCAATTTCCTAACCTCAGTGTATTCCACTGTAGTGCGATCTTGGAGTTGGTATATTTAATTTATAGGGGGTATGGGGGGCAGAGCAAAAATGTAATAGAAAGTGTGTTTGTTAATTAGGTTGAGAGGATGTTATTTATATATGCATTGTAGTTTTCAATGTTATGAAGCACACTTTCAAGGTTCTGAGTTTTCAGTGTTTTGGGTTTTCAATGTTTTGGGATTTAGATGTTTTAGTCTCAATGTTATGAAATTTCAATGTTTATATATATATATATATATATATATATATATATATATATATATATATATATATATATATATATAGATATATAGATATATGCATGTGTGTGAGTGTGTGTGTGGATCTATGTCAGATGATCAACTTTTTGGAAACTCGAAAAAATATTGAAGAGACCATAAGATCGAGTTTCCGAAAACATGAACATCAAAGAGACCCCCATAAATCTACCTTTGCTACTTTTGCAGGGGTGGGTCCCCATACACCCCCATGTGGGGGCTGTGCCCCACACCCCCTGTAAATTATATATACCAACTCTGAGATTGCACCACAGTGAGGAAAAGGGTAAATTTCCCAATCCTCACTGTACCGCGATCTCCATTCAACAACTTTGAGTTTTGAAAAACTCAATCATATGGTCTCGACCATATGGAGTTCGAGTTTTTGTAAACTCGATCAACTGATAGGGACCCGTGTGGTAGGCCACTCTCAGTCAATCACACAATTGATAAAGATGCTCTGCCAGTGTCAAAGCTGATTGCTTAAGTGCTCTTATGATTGTAGTATGTATTTATTTGTCTGAATTTTGTTTTAACTGGGGTAGAACACTGATCAGTTCTGACTAATTTCAGTCTCAGCCAGAAGATATAACGAAGAAAACCTAACGTGATTAGCAAGGTAGCATAAGACAGTATGATTTGTAGTGGAATTGGGGTTCATTGCTGATAGGGAATCTATCCTTTTCCCTACTGTTGTGCAATCCCAAAGTTAATGTCTTTAGAGAGGCAAGGTGCAGGGACTTGTCCCTGGTAAAAACAATTAGCACATCTTACTTTATTCAGGAGTGCGACCAGAAAAAAATCACAGTACTAAAATGTTTACTGTTTGTGACTGCAAAACAGTGAGATAAGGGTGTGCTTTTTTTTACAATGTTCTCTGATCACAGAGTTAATATATTTAGAGATGCCCTTCTTCAGAAAGGCTTTATTTTTCTATGCATAAGATATTTCTATTGGTTGGAACTCAGTAAGTTAGTTTTAATAGTCTCAATCCCAAGCAGTTTTCTATTTGACACATTAACATTTACTGTATACATATATTTATCATGTTTAGTTGTTTGGTTGAGATCACATGTGGTTAAAATCAAAATATTAAACCCAAACTGGTGAAGCATCACTTGGATGAAGTACAATTTGATCATATTCCAACTAGTTCAAACATCATACAGCCAAAACAATCCAAAACAAAATGTATTGAAAAGTGGGATACTTTGCCACTTCACCTCCTTAATATACTAACTCTGTGGTCACTTCACTGCTAAGGAAAGAGAAAACACCACAAGCAGTAAATTCATGACAGAGCTCAAAGAAATACCACACTGGCAGTAACTGTGAATACATAACAGTAATTGCCATTTAGAAAATGGCTACTTAAAACTAAACATTTATATTTAAATAATTGCACTTTCAGTCAAGTGACCATTCTATTTAATGAGCTTTCAGTCATTTAGACACACACACACATACACACACACACACACACACACACACACACACACACACACACACACACACACACACACACACACACACACAAACATACATCATAACTCTCAACCTTGTATAGCAAGAAATCTGAACAAAGCCATAAATAAAGTGGGACAAAGGCCCAAAAATAGGGACAGTTGATAGAATAACAGTTTTTGCATTAGCATGAATTTTCTGAAGGATATGAAGTCTTGAATTTAAATGTCTGTCATTATTTTCTAACTGAAATCTGTAATGGTTTACCACTAATTTGACAGAAAACCACAAGTATATGAAAAACTGACCAAAATGAGAGGCCAAAATCTGCACATTCTGCAAAAATCTGTACAGTTGAGAGGTATGTAGCAACATACACACACACACACACACACACACACACACACACACACACACACACACACACACACACACACACACACACACACACACACACACGCACGCACACACTACACATCATACTTCTACAGAGTAATACCTGGAATACTTTTGTTTCAAAACCCAAGTTCAGTAATACTTTTTTTTCAAAACCCGCATTTGTCTTACAGTTCTGAATTCTTTATTTCCACTTATATGTTAAATTGCCATTGTTCCCATGGCTTTGTTGAATTGTGACCATGAAGGACGATTACCCATTGTACATCCAATTTCAAATAAGGGCAGTGATTTGGCATTTCTTTGCTGCAATTGTTCCTTCTAATTGATGACAGGTTCATTCTTTTCCTTTTTATCTTTTTAAAATCAAATCATTTACTTTTGAGTACACCCTGCTGCGCGTTAAGGAGATATGTCCTAAATCATATAATTATGAAAATATTGAAGGGAACAGAGAACTAATATACTCCATATAACTAAAGAAAAATGCTAGACTTTATCAAATGGCAAAAACTGTAACTCCTCTGTGGTTTCTGTTGTTATGACTTTTTTAATGCTGATACACAGTAAGGTTTTGAAAGTTCACTTTTTATGACGTTATCTTTCTTAAATTAGTATACTCAAAAATGACCAAGCTCTGTATCAACATAATCAACAAACATAAAAAATGAATGACAGTGAAAAGGGGTGGAAAAGGGACGCATAGAATATAATTAAGGTCCTTTTGCAAACTTGCCAGTATATAATAAGGTGCACTTGCTTACCTGCGATGTGGAACATCACAGCCATGTGGTCATTCATAGAAATATTCCCCCAGGGTATGATAGCAGCACATATCTGGTGAACAGTGCAAGATATTCTGAACATTTCCATTGCACCTCCACCATTACTAAAACACGACTGCTCTGCTAGAATTGTCTGGTTCAGGAGTTCATTTCAGTATTTTCAGTCACAGGAACAGCACTCTTTGCAATTGCATTTACTGCAGCAGTACTTATCCAAAACAAAATCAGAAGCAGGTATATGTAAACACTATATTATTCAACACATCAAAAAACTGCAAAGTGACTCTTTTGCATAATATATGTATTCATGAATAAGCAGTTTGAAAAGGAAAGACAGGAGCATCATTTTACATGTTTAATACATAATGACTTTAAAACAAAGAAAGATAATAAGAGTATGTGAGTACAAAAGTTGTTTTGCCTGGAAGCATAAAATGAGTTATGATTCACACATATATATATATTCAGTTTTGTGTCAAAAAATCAGAATAATATGAATAACTTGTTATAGCAGGGAGCTGGGAACACAGAATTGTTACTTTATATGTTCAATGCTTTTTTTTTTCTTTTTATCCAGAGCATATATTTTACTGTAAATGGGCAGAAATGTCAGAAAGATGATTTTCCAGATTCTTTTCCATGTTTTTCACTTTGAGGAAAATGAGGAAAATAACCAGGCTCTCTCACCACGAAACTGTATAAAGTCCTGATGTGTCCAAACCAGACACAAAGTTCATGTGAAAGGCAACAGCAAGTCAGTAAATCAAGAACAATAACTTCACTTTGTCAATAGGCAGTAAGCAATCCAGTATACGAACACCAAAACGTTTATTGTAAGCGCTTTCGCGTGGTCACCACCACGCTTCATCAGACAATACATATAAAATTCAAAACATCTATTTATACAAGTAAATCTAAAAAGGTGCCAAATTAGAGCAAACAAATCATGCAATTTTTCAATTAAAAGACTAATTAAAAGATTTCTGGTTACTACATGCCGTTTAGAAAGAGCCCAAGTTTTTTTGAAGGGCTGAATTGTTCATGGACCATTCTCCAGCTAGTTGTCGGCACTAAAAGTAAATACTAAAAGTTGATGCTGACGACGAGTGTTTCAAAAATAATAACTAGATTAAATTACCTGATTTCAATGTGGAAAAGCACATCTAAAACACATTTAAAACAAAAACAATATTGACATATATATGAAACATTGCTCTATAAAAATTTTTTGTTAGATGAATAAATAAATAAATAAATAAATAAATATCTGTTTTAATAAAGTGTAAGTACAATATGATAACAATAGATTTTCAAAATTTTATTGTTAATCTTTGATAAATTTATAGGTATAGTAGTAGACTCAATTATTATAACAAAGTCATGAATTTGATATTGTTCATAAATATTTAAAATATTTAAAATAATATGAGTCTAACAAGATATGGAATATATATTATTTTGAAGTATAAAATATAGTGTATATGGAATATTTGTAAATAAATAAATAATCAATAACAAAAATAATTGTGAGGAAAGGAAAACTAAAAATCACTCCAGAATGAAAACCATCAAACAAATGGAATATTTGAGGGTCACATTTTGGATATTATTTCATTTGTACTACAGGGTGCTTAGGTTCATAGGTTCATAGCTCTGTACTAGGCTAATGGCCCTGAGGCCTTTATAAGCCTAGCCAGCCGACCTTAGTTCCCAGTGCCTCTGTCGAGTAGAGCGAGTAGAGCTACTGGAATTATCCCCAGGGTGAATTTTCTGTTTACCATCCACTCATCAAGATTTATCTTGAAGAGGGTCAGCGAGGTTCTCTGCTTGACATATATGGGAAGTCTATTCCATAGCATGGGCAGTCTCTGAGTTATGAACCTGTCCTTCCAAAATGTTCTGTTAATTGTGGTAATGAGGTTGAGGTCTCTGGAGCATGTGGAGCGGAGGGACAGGGATTTCTTTAGATGTAGCATTTCTAACAGAGCTGGGTCAGACATGGCTTTGTAAGTCAAGCAGAGATCGCCTCTAAGTAAGCAATATGAGACAGAGAATAATTTGAGTTTTTTGAGTCTGTCCATATAGGAAAAGTGTTTAAGGCCTAGGATGCTCTTTGTGAGGTACTTTTGCGGCCTCTCCAGTTGTTGCAGGTGTCTAGTGAGGTACATGCCAAATTTGGCTTTGTACTCGATGATTGGCCTAATGAGGGAAGAGTAGAGGGAGACAATGACCTCTTTCTTCCTGGATGCAAAACCCTTAGTAATGAGATGTGCCACATAGAAGGATTTTCTGAAAACAGCGGCAATGTGGTGATCAAAAGAGAGGTTGCTGTCAACCTGTGTTCCCAGATCTGTTATAATGCCTTCTGTGTTCAGTGAACTACCATCGGTGTGGTAATTCATGGGAACTAGGTTTTTCCCCAAAGGGGAAGACGACACATTTTTTGGCATTGAGCTTAAGGCCATGGTTCTAACACCAGTCGTTGGTCTCAGTGAGGCCATTCTGCAGGATGTCAACATCACTTAGGGAGTTAATAATAGCTCCCAACTTGTAATCGTCTGTGAACTTTGTCACCCAGTCACTTTGTGTTGGCCTGGACTTCAGAGAAGTAGATATTAAACAGGAGAGGACCCAGGACCGAACCCTGTGGGACTCCACTCATGACTAGTCAGCAGTCTGACTTGGAGTCAGATACTTTCACACTGTGTGTTCTATCTGTGAGTCAGTTTGGAACCCTCTAGTGATATAGGAGTTGGTGCCTAGCTTAGTGAGTTTTTTTATGATTCCTGAGTGGGGAATGGTATCAAAAGCCTTGGCCAAATCAAGGTAGGCTGTATGAACCACCTTGCCTTCATATACATCTCCGGTGACTGACTCAAAGAAGTTGACTAAGTTGAGCAGGCATGATCTACCCTTCACAAAACCAAACTGTGTGGGATCCAGAGTTTGGAGATTACCTATATCCTTGTTTATTATTCCATAGCTTTGTATATCAGGCTTATTAGGCTAATGGAACGATAGTTCCCAGGGTCTGTAGTCGCTCCTCCTTTGTGGAGAGGGATGACTGTAGCAGTGCACCATTCAGTAGGGACAAAGCCTGAAGTAAGGCTGTGATTGAACAGGGCACACAGGTGAGGTTCCAGTTCACTCTGTAGTTCATGTAGAACACAGTCAGGGATATTGTGAGGTCCCATAGAAGCGGTATTCTTGGCCTTGGACAGTGCTGTTTAAACCTGTGCAGCAGTAATACTGGGTGCCTGGCAA
>NC_056733.1:382267120-382317120 GCF_019279795.1 Protopterus annectens
ACAGTTACCTAAATATGATTTGGTGCACACCATCACTTCTTATTCTAATATTTAGAAAAACAAGAAAGCAAGAAAAGCATCTAGGTCAGTGAGATATAAGCTCAACAATACTGCGAGTGAATGCAGAGTGGAGGTGAAGAATACATTTAAGAAATTTGACCTGAAAAATAGAGCACTGGAAGAAATAAAGATAGAAGTTCACAATACTGTCAAGTAGGTGACATTAACCATAATCCACATGGAAAAGAGAACATGTGTTTGTGCAGAATGCTGTTTGTGAGAACATGTGTTTGTGCAGAATGCTGTTTGTGAGAACATGTGTTTGTGCAGAATGCTGTTTGTGAGAACGTGTTTGTGCAGAATGCTGTTTGTGAGAACATGTGTTTGTGCAGAGTGCTGTTTGTGAGAATCTGTGTTCGTGCAGAATGCTGTTTGTGAGAACTTGTGTTTGTGCAGAATGCTGTTTGTGAGAACATGTGTTTGTGCAGAATGCTGTTTGTGAGAACATGTGTTTGTGCAGAATGCTGTTTGTGAGAACATGTGTTTGTGCAGAATGTTGTTTGTGTAATTGACAGCAGAGCAGTGGCTTTATTGCTCAAAGTCACTTCCAGTGAACCTATGGTAGTCTTTTCCCCACTGTTATGCAGCTATTCAGTAGGATTACATAATTTAGAATGGTGGGTGAGTTCCCCCCACCTCCACATAGGGGTCTATATTACAACAACAAAAGTCCTAAACAGCGAATACGGAATCATTGACACATATTACCTAAACCACGAATACACTGAACACCCTAAACTGTGAAATTCAAAATCTTGAACCGTCATAGTTGCCCAACCCACGACACGCTACATACTACCTACCCAAACAAAATAAATAAACCACATACATACACTAACCAAAACCCTACTTCTAACCCTACACTAAACCTTACATACATTACTGTCTATGCACTTATCTTAACCCTCACCCTAACCCTAAGGTCCGTAACTATCGCACACTTACCTTACGGAGCTATACCCAAACAAAATAAATAACCCACACACATACACTTAATAAAACCTACTTCTAACCCTACACTAAACCTTGCATACATTACTATCTATGCACTTACATTAACCCGTACCCTAACCCTAAGGTCCGTAACTATCGCACACTATTACTATCTATACACTTACCTTAACCCGCACCTTAACCCTAAGGTCCGTAACTATCTCACACTTACCTTATACCACAGAAGGGCCAACCATGACAATTTGTCATTTCAGATTTCGTGCTTCAGGACGATCGGTATTTTTGTGTTTCGACGTATATGTGTCGACGTTTCCGTATTCGGGTAAGTGGACCTTCGCAATTTTAATAGGGAACCCCCCACATAGAGATGCAGGTGATCTTGATCCCCTACAGAAAAGCTTAAAAACAAGCTCACTTAAAGTAGCTTTCAGCAAGTATTTTTTTTTTGGCTGCTCTGTGTATTAGAGAATAAAATCTTCATCAAATAATCTTGAATCCATAGAAAAAAAGATTAATAAGACACAATAGCTCTCTGTGAGGGATTTAGAAGTGAATGAGTAAAGAAGTAGGGAAAAGAAAACATATGGCAAACTGAATGCAGAGCTTCAGAGAACAGGGTAAAGAAATAGAAAGTCATATTTAAATAAGCAGTGGAAAGAACTGTAAAAAGACAATAGAATGGGGAAGACAAAAGTTATGTTTATGAAGACTGGTGATATTACAACAGACTTCCAAATAAAATGGCCATGATAAAAGACAAAGACAGGAAGGACCTAACTGAAGTAGAAAATATTAAGATGAGGTGTCAGGAATATACAGCCGAACTATATAAGAATGACCTTAATATAATTTAAACATACTATATTATATGTTCACTAATCTAGAACTACACTTTCTGGGAAGTTAAGTTAAATGGGCCATAGAAAAGCTTGCTAATAACAGGGCCACACATGATAAAATCCATTTGAATTGCTTGAACTCCTACAAAATTATATCGTTACTTTATTGCTTGGAATGTGCTAGCAGATTTGGAAAACACAACAGTGGCCATTCATTTGGAAAAGGCCAATTTTTATGACAGTCCCAAAAAGGGCAATGGTAAAGAGCAGTCAAACTATTGAACAGTTGCATATGTTTTACATGTTAACAATATAAGGCTCTAGATCCTGCAAGTAGTATATGAACCAAGATCCACCAGTGGCACATTTTGGTTTTAGAGGGTTCACAGGCACAAGAGATCAAATGGCCAATATCTGCTAAATGTTGTTGTTGTGTCTTTCGGCTTTTTCCGGTTAAGGGTCACCACAGTGGAACTCCGGTCCACTAATTTTTGGCAGTGGATTTTTTACGTGTTGAGTTGCCAGCACAATCTTCAATGAAGGTACGCCCATTCACACATGTCTCCACACAGAAGACGCTTTAGCTGAGAATCGAACAGGACAACATCTTACTGTGAGGTGACAACGCTACCGCAGCACCACCACTGCAGTTCTGAAAAAAGGGAGTTCCAGAAAAAAAATAATTACTTCTGATTTACTGACTACTCTTTTAAGTCTATAAACGTGTGACCATAAAAAAGTGTGTCAAGTTCTAAGAGGAATTGTGATACATGGTGATCATGTTAGTATCCTGAGGAACTTGTGCTGGACAACAAAAAGAAAGTTAGAAGCAAATACAGAAAAAACTGGCTGGTTCAAGATTGTGAAAGGAGCATGTCAAGGGTGTATATTGCCACCCAACGTATTAAATTTTTATGATGAATATATTATATGAAACATTGTGTCAGATCAGATGCGGGAATCAAAATTGCTGGGAAATATTAACAACCTTAGATATGAAAATGATGTTACCCGGATAACTGAAAGTGAGGAAGAATTAAAAAGCATATCAATGAATGAGAAAGTACAAAGTTCAACAATGGGTTTGTTGCTCAGCATCAAAAACTAAGTTATCTCATCTAACCTATCAGTTTAGATAATTCAGAGCTTATTTAAACAGTGATTTGTTGGTTTTGTGATTGACCAGGCAGTTTGCTGGGAAGAGAATATTTATGTTTTATTTTCTAACCACTGTTTTTCACTCTTTACAGGAAGAAAGGGATAGCTTGTAGACAAGAAGATTAACTTTGATTTATGTTGCGTTGTTTTACCTCTAATTTGCACTGTTTGTTGTTAGAAAGGGATTGGTTTTAGACAGGCTAACTCTATCCATCACAAGGGGCATAATCAGCTATAAATTCACACAGACTTTAGAGAGGATAATCCAGAGCTTATCTAAACAATCTTCTGTTAGTCTGTGATTGATGTGTAGTTGTGTGGTAAAATAAGAGTTATTCTGGTTTATATTTTATTTTTTACCACTGTTTTTCACTGTTTGTGGGAAGAAAGGGAGAGCCTCTAGACAAGAATATTTCCTTTGAGTTATATTATGTTTTACCTCAAATTTTCACTGTTGGTTGTTAGAAAGAGATAGGCTTTAGACAATCAAACTCTAGCTATTCCAATGGTCCTAGTCAGTTATAAATTCACACAGACTACAGAGATGACAATTTAGAGCTTTACTTAACAATTCTGTCTTACTTTGTGATTTATTGACATTTACTGTTAAAAAGATGTGTGACTGTGAGAGATAGTGATCAGAAGCTGCTGTGCACATCCATGCATGATGTAAAGGAATTCCAGCTTTTATGTGACTTCCACAACTGTTACGCTCAGAGAAATTACTTTATTCTACTTAATTTAATATTTCGTTGTATATTGTTTGTGTGATTTTTCTCATAGATGTTGATTTCAAATTTCCATGAAGTCTGTGATAAGTGATTTTGATTATCCTTTTCTTTTAGAAATGTTTGTTCATTTACAGTTGAAAATGGATGCCTTAAATGAGTAGGCCATTGGTGATTTGTTGAAGTTCAAGCATTCTGTACAGTGTACTAACTGTTATGTATATTTAAAGGTAAAATTTGATAAAACTGATCTGTGTTCCTCATATCAAAAGTTGGAGGATTTGCTTACAATTATAAGTGGTAAATCCAGGCTTACTGATGATGATTGCACTTGTTCAATCAGCACAGCTTGGTGACCTGTTGTTACATATAAAAATGACTGGACTGATGAAACAATATTAGGCAATTATGAAATAGAACATATTTAGGAAAGGAAGTGTCTATTGTCACTCACGCTCTACAGAGAAATATAATACCACTGACAATGTATAATTCGGGATACAAGTATTCAGCAATCTGAGGATTCAGAGCATATAGAAGAAAATAAAAAAAGAAAGAAAGAAAGGAAGAGGTTCACAACAAAAAACAAGGGAAAAAAGAAACTGATATCTATTAAGCAAAATGAACACAAACTAAAAAGGGCACTGCTTTGTTATATAACACACAGATTATAGGAAATTATAACATTTATCTGACAGAAAACTTCAGTCTACAAAAAAAAGGTATCATTTTTTTTCCAAAAGAGAAGGTAGGGAAAAGAAGCAACAGACAGGTGAAAAGGAAGAAATCAGAAGTTCAAAACATGGCTCAAGCTGTGGAGTTACAAAGTCAGCTTGATGAAAATCGCATGCTTGCAAATGATGTAATCACTGAAAACAGTGGGATTAATAAGACCAATGGTAATGAAGATCATTCTTTTTTAACAATTGTTAGACCAGATATTACTGAAGTAGAAGTTGAAGATTCTTCATATCTTATCAGAAAAGATTTTCTTGTAATCGGAGATTCAATTTTTAGAGGAACTAATACTTACAATTGCAAAGAAGATAATCAACATTGAATAGTGTTATGCTTGCCAGGAGCAAGGCCTTAGAATTTCTTAATGTAAGGAAGTATGGATGGTTTCTATTCATAATGGTGCAAATGATCTCATCCACAAGAATTCTCTGATTGTTAAAACATATAGACCTCTTAGCTGGCATAGCCTGTACAGGTTTTAGGACATATTTTTCACAAATCACATATAGAAAGGAGAGTCAGGTCACCATGAATGAAAATATTTAAGGTAAATACCTACATGAAAACATGCCCCATTTAAAAAAATGAAAATGTGTAGAACATCTGAGCCTAATTTTGGGCACACATGTTTAGACAGGATGGCATGCACTTGTTAAGATGAGGGAAGAGACTTTTTGCAACACATACATTGTAATATTTGACAAACACAAGGCAGGATTTTTGCCAGGTTGAAAATTTAATGGTTCAACGATAACAACATTTGATGCATCTCTGGTGGTTGTTAATGCTAGAATTTTGTATTGTAAAATTTGTTATAGTCCCATAAGATTGATGTTGTTATTGTTTGTGAATCATTGTTAAAGAACAATGACTTGAAACCAGTTCTGTCACTGTATAAATGTTTTACTGTAACAGACAGTCTAACAAAAAATCAGGAAAAGATGTTAAGACAGGGATTAGATATTGTTATGAGACCTGTGATTATTACATGTTCAATGATAACACCAATGCTATAAATTGTGTACATGTGGCAATAAAGACAACCATAATGCATATAGGAATTGTTGGAGTGTATAAAATACCAAAGTCATGAAATGATGACCTAGAAGAATTCATATATTTCTTGTGAAACACAGGAGGGAAGAATAATAGTGGCTGGGACTTAAATTTACCACAACCTGCATGGAATAATATTGATTCAACAACATTAGTGAGGAAATTATTTACAATATATGTTCAGGAACAACAATTGCTTCAGATTGTAAGAAAGCCTACCAGGGAAGGGAAGATAAAAAGCACTGTTTGTGTTTCTAAATGAATTACTGTTACTTCATGTCAAGTTTTACCACCATTTATGTGCAGTGATCATCGGGTTATAGAGGTTAATTTGTTGCTAGATAATTCTGCCAAACTGAAATGTAAATCAATGCACAGAAGACTAATAACATATTATATGGAAGTAAAGCAGTCACAAACTAATTGGAGAGATGTGTTCAGTGGAAAAAAACTATAGAAAAAATGTGGGAAGTTTTGAAAGAGAAATTCCTTGAATGTAATAAAAGATAAATATAAAAAGGCTAACATCAGAATAAGAACATAATATTATTTGATTAAGATAAGAGGCAAAAAATATATGAATTGGAAAAGAGGTTGAACTATGACTTTGAAAACTGAAACAAACATGCTGGACAAACAAATTAAACATAGTGTGAGACAAGATCAAGAAAAATGTATAGATCATTCATATAAAGATATTGATAGGAAATCATTTTATAGATACATAAGATGTGATACGAGTAAAGATATATAAACTGATAAACTGAATAGATTATAAAATTTATTCTCAGACACAACAAATTATAGAAGCATTTACAAAATCTTATGCAAAACAGTTTGGCTCCACAAAGGGGGTAATAAGTTGTCCTACTAGCATCCTGGTAACCACAGCAACTGAAATCAAATTAGATTATATTGAAAATGAACTATCCAAACTGGATTCAAACCAAGCACACGGAGGATACAGAATTAGTAAAAATGACATGAGAATACTTCAACAATAACTTACAGCATCATTATATGTGTTATTTACTAGGTTGTATAAATATGGGGAGATTCTTCAAGACTGGAGACATGCACTTGTTAAACCCATGAGTAAGGAAAAGGGAAGTAGGACAAACCAGAATCATACAGACCCATAAGTTTACTTTCACGCTGTGGAAAAATAATGGAGAAGGTTGTATTGGATACATTTTTGCCAGAATTGGAAAGGGTGGGACTTGAAATCCTATATCAGCATGCATATATTGAAAACAGATCACCACCTGTGACATGATGTCCACAGGTATGATTTTTTAGTTTTTATATATTTAACTTTGGCATTTAATAGGGTAATACACAATAATATACAAAACCCTGAACAATAAATTAGAACAACTAGGTATTATCTACTCTTGATAAGATGGATAGCTGCATGGCTTGCAAATAGGACATGGCAAGTAAACAGCAATTAGAAGGTGAAATCCTTGGTTACAGTCAGGGTGTCCCACAGGGTTTCCTATTGGAACATCAAATATTCAATTGTTCAAATCACTAAAGATCGGCCTTTAATGATCGAACGATTAAATATTCGAATGTTCGTAAAAAATTATTAAAAAAAAGAAACAGTAAAGGGTGTAGGCAGGGGGGCAAGCCACCCTGCACCCCCACCCCACCCCGCTACTTAAATATACCAACTCTGAGATCACTCTAAAGCGTAGGAAAGGAAAACCTTCCCTTTCCTGCGCTTAACTCTGTTAAAGTGCGATCTCAGAATTGGTATATTTAATTAGAGAGGGTGTGGGGGGCACAGGGGGGCTTGACCCCTGCTCATAGCATTTACTTTTGTTTGTTTTTTTTTTTTTTACATTTTAGAAGTTTTAGTACTTCGATCATATGGTGTCGACGATAGGTATTCGAAGTACTGAAACTTCGATAATGTAATATGTAACCATCCCACAGGGCTCTGTCTTAGGCCCATAGTTGTTTAGATTGTATCTTTCAGAGTTGTCCTGCAGTCTGTATGCAGATGACTTGAAAAAGGGACAAATCCTGAAAACTATACCAAAAGAACAAACTCCCTGAAATCCTACTACAATACACACATCTCAATAACCTTGTAAAAAAACCGAACCATTAGAGAGAAAAAAATCTTACATCAAACTCTAGTCCAATCATGCAACCAACACAAAGAAATTCTGGAACTCCATAACTGCTCTTCTCAACCCAGGTACCAAGAACAACCCCTGCCTATACCCGAGCAAATCTGATCAAAAATTAGCTTTGTTATTTAACTCTTTCTTTATTAACTCCATATCTGAACTCATCAAAACCTTTCCCAGCAATAATAACTCCTCTCAGTTTAGTTCCTCCACTAGCACTCCCTGCACCCCTTCTACTGTCCCTGATTCCCCATCTTCAACCTTAAACCCATCTCAACCAACTATATAAAAAGACGTCTCTGTCTCTTCAAAATAAAAACTTCCTCAGTATGCCTTCAAACTTTCTCAAGCTTGTTGCTGATGGGATTGCATATTTCATTAGCATCCTAATCAACAGATCCATTCAGGAATCCTACGTCTCCAAACTCTGACATAAGGCCTATACCCTACCTCTCCATTAAGGTGGCAAAAACACCAATATCTCTAACTTTCATCCCATAGCTATCCTCTCTCTAATCTCAAAAATCCTGGAAAAATGCTTTCACCTACAACTTATGCCCTTCGTAACTCAATACCATTTCCTTACCCCTACCCAACATGGATTCTGACCAGGACATAGTACTACAACAGCTCTCCTTTCTTTCCTTGATATTGTCAATCATTCCCGTGACTCTGGGAAAGTAGTGGTGCTTTTGGATCTTTCCAAAGCATTCAATACTGTTTCCCACACCCACCTTCTGAGCCATCTTTCAAATCTCAATCTTTCGAAAACACCCTATCCTGGTTCTCAAGCTACTTGTCTGATAGATCACAGGCTGTGAAATGGAGAAAAGGCATCTCTTCTTTTCTCCTCTGCCATTCCCAATGCTACAGTATGCAGATGACTCAACATTAGTCTGATCTGCTACTAATCTCCCCAAACTTCTAACAAAAAGTCAGGCCGCCTTCTCAACCACTGAAGCCTGGATGCTACAAAACCATTATTTGCTTAATGTCAATAAATCCAAAATATTAATATTTCCACCTTCAAAATCCTTCCCTTTAGACAAAACCTCTTTCCAAGTACTAAGCCAAAATAATGCTCCTATCAAAGTATTTCCCTATGCTAAATTACTAGGTGTTATTATAGATGAGCAACTAAAATTTGACAACCATGTCCTTCGAAACGTAAACCCACCAAAAGCTTGGTATGCCCTACAGGAACAATCCCTTAATTTCACCCCACACTAGACATATTCTAGCCTCTTCTTCCCTCCCTTATGTATGGTGCTCCCCTGCTAACCTCTCTCACTTCCAAGTTAGAAACCTGCTATAACAAAATATCCAAATTTGCCACCAACACTAAGTTCTCCTCCCATCACTGTGAAGCCCTCCACTCCCTAAATTGGCTGGAATTACCAAACTACCTAGATTACCTTCAACTAATCTCAGCCCATAGACTACTCTTCAACCCTTTTAAATGCCTCACTCTTTCTGACATCCTTCCCTCTTACCTACCAAATAGAGCACTCAGATCGGAAAATCAAAACCTAATTAGTGTTCATACACCTAACCGTTCACCTGGATATTTACTCCACTCTTTTTCCTTAGCCAAAAAATGGAATTCTCTTCCCCCTACCCTTAGGACAATGCAGAACCTGGAAAACTTTAAAACACTCCTCCATTCGTATATTTTCTTTAAATGGAAATGTACCTGTATCCTTCCAACCTAACCACATCCCTTACTCTCTTGTTCCTCGCTGCTACCTCAATAATACTTTATATTACCAAGCCATACACCATTATATCAGCACTAGTGTTGCTTATTACCTGGGAATTTCAACTGTCTGTTTACTGATATCAAACTAAATGCAACCATATGCATGACTTGCAATGTTATTGTATGTTTCACTATGTTATCTCTATGTTGTTGTGATATTATTGGGTGGTTCACTATGTTATTTTGGTTTGTTTTTGCTCTTGTTGCTATTATTTAGACATTCTTTATTGCATTTGTATTGTGGAGCTGTTCTCCCTGGGCCTCCACTGAAATTGGGTTCACTAGGCCCAGTGGACTTCACTGGTAATCAAACTGGAAATAAATAAATAAATAAAACAGGTAAAGTGATTACATGTGTTACAGACAGGGCATTTCTGCAAAAGAACTTGACTAAATTGACCATTTGAACATAGGAGAATAACATACTTTTAAATACATCAAAAACTAAGTATATGTGATTTGGGAGACATAAATTAAAAGGTGAATACTTAATAAAGTACACAGTGATTGAAACTGTAGACTCATTTAAAGACCTGGATATAGGTAGATCCAGCTTTGAGTTTTTCTAATCATATCAACTAATTGTTTAATGATCATTATAGAACTATAGGTAGTATAAAAGAATTTACAAAGTCTAGGAAATCAGAAATGATGAAGTCATTGTCATTGTTTGTTAGTTATAGAAGACCCAAACTTATGTAAGGAATAACAGTATGGAAACCTTATAAGAAAACAAGGAATAATAAACTGGAATGAGTACGGTGGAAATATACTAAAGGCATAAATGGATGTGAAAATGTAAGTTATTATGAAAGCCTAAAATATCTAAACTTGTACAGTGTCTCATATAGATATCTTAGGATCATAGCATCATAGCAGGTTACTAGGCTAATGGCTCTGGGGCCCTTACAAGCCTAGCCAAGAGTTTATCCCTCAAAAGAAACCTCAGTCAGCAACTGTCACCCATGTCATTGAGGGGTGCAGGTGGAAGCCCTGGCACAAATTTGTGGTTTCCCCACCTACTCAAGTTTACACTTGAAGAGGGTCAATGAGGTATTCTGACATGTATTGGAAGTCTACATCAGAGACAGGGCAGCCTCTGGGAGACAAACCTGTCTCTCCAGCAGGTTCGGTTGATGGTGCACATCAGGTTCAGGCCTTTTGACTGCGTAATGTTTGAGGCATTAGACTTGTGGATATGGAGCATCTCTAGTATGGCAGGGTCTGAGATTTCCTTGTAGGCAAGACACAGATCACCTCTGAGCAATCTGTACAATACAAAGTAGAGTGATGGTGATTTCAGCCTGTCCACATAGGACAGGTGTTGGAGGCCATGGATTCTCTTTGTGATGTATTTTTGCCCTTTCTAGTTGGTGCAGATTTTTGGAGAGGTACATATCAAATGGCGGGTTATACTCTATTGTTCTAATGAGGAAGGAGTATAGAGAGGTAATAACCTTCCTTTTTCTAGATGCAATCTCTTTACTTATGAGATGAACCAAGTAAAAGACTTTTCTGACCACACGCACATTCCAGTCTCCCACAAATAGGTGGTATTACAGTAGAACAGCAGGAAGCCTAGCCTAGGGCTAGTGGAAAGAGAAATACCCCCCTCATGTCCATCCCTAAAGCTGAAAATTCTATAGTTAAAATTTTGGCATAACACAATTTCACTTTTACCATAACTACACTTTTACCCCTCTACCAGTCAAAAGTGCTTTCTATACATTTCCAAAGCAGTTCACTCTCAACATACTATTCAGAGTTAACTGCATTCCTATTAAGTACATTGCGCACATACAGTGATTTTCAGCCTAGATTCTGACAAAAGCTTATGCAAATTCCTTCTGTAAACATATTTTCACAGATCTCCATGTACATGCAAAGCATTTACTTCAGCCTTACAATTGTATTCCCACCCTTTTCCAAATGGAGTGTAGCTGACAGCAGCAACTTCAAGTGAGCACCCGATTTAGACACTGTGAAAACTCTACTAGGTGATAGGAAACTAAGGCACTGGATCTCTTTGAAGTGGCTAACTACAGCTAACATCTGCACTTCTGTGCAATATCTCCATTCAAACTACTACTGTGAGTGAGAGGGAAATATCTTCCCACTACAACTTGTTACCTTACTGCAAGAGGTAGGCAGGGAAGATTCTCAACTTCTACATAGTACAGTCAACAAATGCAACAAGCTGAAACAGTTATCTAGGCAGAAGATTGGACCTTAGTCAAGCTTAGTGCTGTGCTTGCAGTCAATGACAGAAGAATTACAGACTTAAAGCTGAACACATGTGAAAGGATGAACTACTACTACCTTCTTCTGCTGATGCTTTCAGTACAAGTTTAAAAGCCAACACCAATAAATTGAGTAACCACAGCCACATGACTGGGTTTGGGTATTTCGAAAGGAAAGTTGTATAAAATCTTACCATAACCATAGATGTCCTTCTCTTCAATGTTGCAGCATTCTACACATGGGTTCACCCCCCAGCTCGTCCGGCCAGGCCTCTAAAGACCCCCCAGTCCCTCCTGGTGCAGTGGATGTCCAGTGTGGGAGCAGGCATGTGTCCACAAAAGTGACATCTGCACGCACCAGCCCTCAGAACATAAAAAGGCCCCAGTCGGAGCCAGCCCTATAAGAGCATAGCTTGTCCAGTGTCACCCAGGAGAGCAAGTGCAGTTTGACAAGATGGGAAGGTGAAGGGGAAGGAATACTGTAACATGAAAGAGAAGGGCATCTATGGTTATGGTAAGATTTTACACAACTTTCCTATGTCCTTCTATTCCAGTGTTGCAGTATTCTACATGTGGGTGAGTACCAAAGCTCGCTGAAGATTGGGTGGTGGCCTAGATGTTGTTTCCAGGAATTTGTGCAGGACAGCCCTGGCAAACCCCGCCCTGGCTCTGGAGATATGGTCCAGTTTGTAGTGTTTGGTGAAGATGTGCACTGAAGACCAAGTAGCTGTCTCAGGTATGGAGTTAGTGTCTAGCCCCTTAAAAAAAGGCTCCAGAAGAGGCCATAGCTCTGGTGGAGTGGGATTTTGACATTGGCCTGCAGGTCTTTCCATGGTGTAGGTAGCAGAAGGAAATGGACCTCGAGATCCAGGCCAAAATGGTATGTTTGTTTATTCAGGTATCTAGGGCATATAGAGACAACTACCTCTGGGAATGTTTGAGGTTATCAAAAAGTAGTAAAGAATCATCAGACAACATATGTAGAATATTTTATAGGAATGAGAAGTGTACTAATTGGTTCTCAGAGACAGTAGCTGAGTCATGGAATATACTGCTAAATTACATTAAAGCAAGCACTAGTTTAGATAATTTTAAGAACAGCCTGGATACTTATTATGGGAACAACTGCTTTGGTATATTGGCTGGCTAGAAAGGTGTTATTGCCTGTGCTTGAAATATATGTACATACATACGGATGTATGTATGTATGTTATTCTTTATGAACAGATAGGAAAAAAGTGGAAGCAGTGAGAGATTTTATTTCCTGTGCACAAACTGTCACACGTCTCATGTATTCAAATGAGACACTGAGGCTGGGTATGCATTCAAGTCATTTATTTCACATAAACACATCAGGACTGTAACTGGCATATGTACTTCGAACTTCATAAGCTAACTGACTGACTCATTACTTCAAACACTTTCACATGTGCATTTCCATTCAAGCCTGCACCCACTCTGGCTGACTATACAAAATACAAAAGCTAAATGCCAAAAAATGCATAGTCATCCCATTTGAGAAAAACAAAACACCCACGAATTACCACATAGGTGGCAGCCCCCTTAATACAGAAGAAGTAATAAGAGATCTGGGGACCCAGGTAGATAGTAATCTCTCCTTAGACAATCATATTGCCAAAGTAGTTAGGAAATCCTTCTATATGGCCCATCTAATTACTAAAGGATTCGCATCTAGAAATAAAGAGGTTATAGTGCCCCTCTACTCGTCACTCATCAGACCCATCATAGAGTACAATGCCCCATTAGGGATGTACCTCACAAGACACTTCCAACAGCTGGAAAGACCACAAAAGTACCTCACCAAGAGGATTACTGGCCTCAAACATATGTCCTATGCAGACCAACTGAAAAAACTTCAGCTGTACTCAGTGGCATATCGATTACTCAGAGGTGATCTCTGCTTGACATACAAATCCATATCCAACTCAGAATTGATGGACATGCTTCACCTAAAGAAATCCAAGTCACTGCTAGCTGCTCGCTCTAGTGAGCTAAAGCTCACCACAATAATAAATAGAACATGCTGGAGGGATAGATTCCTGTCACAGAGACTCCTCATGCTTTGGAACAAAATTCCTAAATACATTAGGAAGAGCCCCTCACTAACACTCTTCAAGAGAAACCTTGACGAGTGGATGGGTAACAGAAAATACACCCCTGGGATCACTTCATTGGCTCTGCTTGACAGAGGCTCAGTTAATTAATCAATGGGGAGGCGAAAGCCGACACACTCTGGCTTGGCTTATAAATGCCCTCGGGGAGATAGCCTAGTACCTACCTATGAACCTATGAACCTATGACACTGATCTTGCACATGCTCAGTAACTTAAATGTATCTACCATTTAGCTACAGTGGCTGACTAGGTTCAAGAAACACACTGATTTACATACTTTAACTTTAATTTGTTCAACATGCAATAGGAGAACAAGACATTTTACAAACTAGATATCACATCAACATTTCAACAACAAATTTGAACTCAAGTCCAAGTTCCTGTGTATTTTGGATTGGGTTTGGAAATTCTACGCAATCTGGTCACATAAAAACTTTGACTGTGTTTAGTAACAGGTACAGTCTCTGGGGATTCCTTTACAAGTGGAGCGTTGGAGATTGCATCAGAATTATTTGAAGAAAATACACTGTCCTCTGGAATTTTAACAGGTGTAGAGTAACTCTGAGAAATAGTCATTGACATAGGTAATCTGCTGCATCACTGGTTCAGAAACTGGTAATGTATGCCTTTGATTCCTTTTGAAATTCATTCCTTCAGATTGTATAATCTAAGATCTTGGTTCGTCACAAATGTTCTTGACAATTCCCACTCAGTCTTATTCCTTAGATGTTTGCATTCTCACAACTTCTCCTTGTCTTAATGGTCTAAGAGGTTTACTGGACTATTGTAGGACAACTTTTGTGACTGACGTTTTCTCAAAAGTTGAGTTTTGACTATACTGTTGTTCTTTGCATTTGGTACTAACAATTGTTTACAAATTGGAAGAGGTGTTCTAGTCCATCTGGATGAACCAAACGAGTTATCTCAAGGAATGTATCTGAAACTGAGTAAGTTAAGGAAAACATTAGTACCATCTCTCTCTTGGACTTCGCCAACAAACATTTTGCACTCTGAACTGCACACTCAGCTATTTCATTAGACTGTGGATACTCAGGACTACTAGTAATATGAACAAAGTCCCAAGACTCAGCAAATTTCTTAAACTGCTGACTTGTAAACTGTGCACCATTGTCAGAAATGACTTTGTGCGGACTACCATAGACAAAAAATGCCTTTTCAATTTTGTAATGACTGTACTGGATGTTATGTTAGGAAGAAAGTCAATTTCAAATTAATTTGAATAAGTGTCAATTAACACTAAGTAATGCTGACCCTTCCATTTGAAAATATCAGTAGCAACCATTGACTATGATAATTTAAGAATCTGGTTTAGATGAAGTGGTTCTTTTTGTTGGTGTGGTTTGGTGCTGTTGAAAATTGAACGTTAGAGTTTCATTCTCTATATCTTTTGACATAGAAGGCCAAAATGCTATGGCTCTTGCCCTTCTTTTGGTTGATTCAGTACCCGGGTGACCAGGATGCAAAATTTTGATATATTCCTGTTGCAATGCTTTAGGAATTACCACTTTAGGACCTTTCATAATGATTCCATCTTCCATTGTGTGTTTGTCTCGATAAGGAAAATACTGCTGTATGTCTAGTGGTAAACTGGCTGTCATGCTGGCCATCCTTGTCTGATAACATTTTTCAGCTTCTGGAGAACTGGGTCTGAAGCTATGTGATTTCTGAGTTCATCAAGATGTTATGATGAAAAATTCCTGACTTCCATTACTTCAAGGTTTGCTTTCTCATTTTCTTACTGTTCTGCTATTTGTCTGGGTGCTCATGACAAAGTGTCAGCAAGGTATAAATATTTGCCTTTTGTATAGACAATATTGAAGTTGTACTTTTGCAGTTTCAACATCATGCGTTGCAAACGTACTGGGACTGTATGTATTGGCTTTTTTAAATTTTCACTAGAGGTTGGTGATCAGTCTCTGTTTGGATAGGTCTTCCATAAATATAATCATTGAACTTCAAATATGCAAACACTATTGCCAAAAGCATTTTCTCTATCTGTGCATACTGCATCACTGTTTGAATTAAAGTTCTAGATGCCTAAGCTACTGGTATGCCTTCCTGAAGACATGCTGTGCCAAGGCCATACCTTGAAGTTTCACAAGAAAGAGTCACAGGTTTATGAGCATCATAATATCTCATTGTTGGTGGACTGGCAGTTTTCTTCTTCAGAATTTCAAATGCTCTTTGGTATTGTTCCAACCAGGCCAGTTTATATTTTTGCATGTCAACTTATGTATTAGTGCAGAAAGCTCACTGAAGTCTGGAATGAACTTTCCTAAATAGTTGACTATATTCAAAAATCATAGTAAAGATGCAACACTCTTTAGAATTGGCATCTCAAGAATTGCTACTTGCTTAGACAGATCTGGCTGTAAGCCAGAACTATTAAACAAATGTCTCACATAAGTAACTTCTTTCAGTTTAAATTTACACTTCTGAGGAATCAGTTTAATACTGACCACATGCACAGTGCAGAACTTTCCTGAAATTTCTACCATGTTCATTTCCACCTTTGCCCCATACAATAATGACATTTAGTATGATAGCATATGGATAACCAGAAGAAAATTGCTCCATTGCATGTTGAAATACTTCACGGGCAGAATTTATCCCAAATGGCATTCTCAAAAATATGTATCTACCAAATGGTGTACTGAAAGTGGTTAACAATGAGCATTTGCGATCCAGTGAAATATGCCAAAAGGAACTTTTTGCATCTAAGACTGAAAAATAGTGGCATTTAGCATGAGAGCGGCTACCTCTTCTACTGTACACATCAGATGATGAGGACATTTAAATGCTTTGTTTAAGTCTCTTGGATCAATACATATTTGAATATCATCTGAGCTTTTCTTATGAGCTACAACCATGGAGGATATTCATTCAGTCAGTTCTTCTACTGGTATAAGGACCAGTAAATTCACCATTTTTTCTAATTCTGCTTTTACTTTACTCAGCATTGCAACTGGAATCTTTCTTGCTGGTCTGACAACTGGGCTTACTTCATGGTTTAACTTCATGGAATATGTGACTGCTAGTTTTCCAAATTTGTCTTTGAAAATATCAGCATATTCACTAAAAGTATTCTGTGTAAAACTATCTTTGTTATTCGTACTTATATGGCAAACCTCTTTATTAAATTAAATCAATTCCATTCTCAGACTGCGTTTGAGGCCTAACAGTGACTGCACGTGTCTTTTGCCTATGTAAAACTGCAAGCCATAGCTGCTTCCAGCAGAATGGCATGAAAGAACTGCTGCAGCATCAGTCTGAATCTCTTCACCACCATAAGCAACTAATTTTGCACAGTTTGCTGAATCAAGTTTCTCACCAGCTTTTACTTTAGCAAACATTTGTGCTGATATAACATTCTACTTAAATCCAGTGTCTACTTTAAGCTCTACTGGTTTCCATTAATTTGTATAGTACAAAATATTTTACTCTTGCTGCCAACAGATAGTCTACTGTATTAACTGTTTCATCGATCACAAAGACATCATTAGCATACAAAGTTTGCCCACAGCTCTGTCTGATCTACTTGCCTCTTGAATGCCCTCTTTTAATAAAAAATTGTGCCACTTTAGACTTGTGAAGCCTTTTGAAAAGATTCAACTTTTTACATTTGTGACATTGCTGACCAAAACCTAAACACTTTTCTCATTTAGGTCCATGACTGCCTTCACAATTACGACCGTTAATAATAAGATTTGCTGTCACAACCTTCAGTTTATATCTCTTTTTCATCTTAACTTTATGTTGCACACTATCAGCATTTGCATTGGCAGATACTACAAGCATGCTTTTCTCATTCGTAAGCACATTCATGTGCTTTTCTGTAAGTTCATGTATTTGACAAATATCAATGGCTTTGCTCAAAGTTAATTCACTGTCTCAAAGCAAAACCTTTCTCATTGCATTATTATTAACACCACACACAAGATGGTCTTTTATCAACTTATCTAGTAAATCACCAAATCTGCATATTTTTGCTTTATTTCTCAAGCTTGTAATATATACTACTATAGTTTCACCAGGCTTCTGAGTTCTTGTGTAAAATGTGTCTTTCCATTGTAATATTCATTTGAAGGTTACACATTTCTCTAAATTTATGTTTTACGAACTTAGTCTTCCCACATTTCAGCCTGATTAACAATATGGTGGTTCTCCCCCCTCCCTTGCTTATATGGCAGGTGCATACTCAAATGAATATTCCCTCTCAATGGCTTCTGAGCAAGCAAAATCGAGCCCCGGGATTCATGAAGCTTGCGCCATGCGACAGACTAGCATCGGCGATCTAGCGCCAAATATGGCCTTCGAGCGATTCAGGTAAGAGCTGTTTCCACGTGCACTACCAGCGTATGCCAGAGCTGCACAGCTATGCACATGTATGTTAATTACCAAATGCGCAGCAGTGTAGCATACAAATGAAGGTATATAGTGATTCATGAAGTTGTGCAGGCATAGCGTAAGCATGTAGAAATGTAAACCAAAATAAACGGTTTACATTTTGCCAAACATAAAATCGGAGCCATGAAAGCTGACCAAACTTACGTATTATAATGTTAATATATGCCAATGGCTAAATATATAGCCAATGGCATAAAACAATATGCACAATATATAAAAAATAACATTTAATGTCATGGCCACACCAACGCAAAGTAAAACCGCAGTGCATCGGTGCGCAAATGGGATCACAAGGAAAATATATTTAGCTGTCATAAAACTGTAATGTAACGCAATTCATGATATCCCCATAATAGTCAATGGCACGCATGCTACACCACAACCATGGCACAAGGGTTGCTAAGGGTCTGCGACAGTGTTCCATGCGGTAACTAGGAATTAGCAGTCAATGCCATGCAAATGAGTTAAGTAATACTGAATCGCAAATGCCCCGTCAGCGTAAGGATGTACCACACAGCATAGCGTTACAATACCGAGGAGTGGCCTGGAGGTAAACATGACTTCAAGAGAGGGGTGCGCCACCGTAGCTGTAAGCACATTGGATCATTGCTAATCCGTGTTGCGTGTTGCTAAGCAAAGCTGCAGGATAGGGGTGTGGAAGTAGCCATAGCTTTGCTTAGCTGAGAGCACAAAAGGTAACTGAAAGTTCATGTGAACGTGGATGAAAACGCGCACAAAACCCGGTAAACGGTTGTGCGCGGCATGCACCACAGCTGAAACAGGAAGGATACGGGAAGACAATAAGGAAATGCTGCAGCATGGTAATTGGAGTACAAATGAGTAATTAACACCTAGAAACTCACAGTGGGCCATAGACAACAGCTAACAAGGCTGCTAGCAGCTACCTGCAGAACAGGAAAGGGGAGGTGCCGTACAGCAAAGAAAAGAGAACTGTCACAGCAGAACAAAGCAAACTTGCAGTAGATCAGCTACATAACACATTTCCCAACACAATCCTGGGTTGTGGAAGCAAAAAACAAGAAAGGCTGCAGCTGGATGCATGCCTGACAATGGGAGGTGAATTGGGATGAAAATAGAAGTAAAGGGCAATAGATGAATCACGGCAGACAAGCGTAAGTCAACACCAAAGGCCCCACAATAGCAGTACCTGCTATAAAACCAATAATTAAGATACCCTGCAGCTGGAATAGAACAAACACACCCAGTTACACCAGCATCATCCATTGCACAATATTATAAGGTGTGAAATTCCCACACACACACTTGTGTATTCCCAGACACTCTGCACCATCGGTGTATACAGACAGGGAACTTTTAATATGTATATGTTAGGGGCTGCCATAGCTTTGATTCACCAGCATGTGTTGGAGACTGACAGTGGTGTGGAGGATGATGCTGACAACCATCTCAGGCACCAGAGGAGGAAATGAGTGTTCAGACCCAGGGTAACCTACCAGGGGCTACATGATCTGGAGATAGTAGAGAGTTACAGGGACATCATACAGCAACTTGTTGAGCTGTGCTGGCCACACCTCAGAGCCAGAAGTAACAGAGGGGAACCCATCCCAGTGGACACGAAGGTATATGTAAGCTTGAGAATACTATCCACAGGTACCTTCCAAAGGCCAACTGGGGATATCATGGGGATCTCACAGGCATCAGCATCCAGGGTACTCCAGCAGTTCCTGGATGCCATGTTACCACATGCCAATGAGCACATATATTTCCCCCAAATGCAGGAGGAGTTGGCCAGCAATATGCGTCTCTTCCACCATTTGGCAGACTACCCGGAGGTATGGGGTGCAATAGACTGCACGCACATACACATCAAGTCAACATCTGGTGAGCAGGGTAGGCGCTACATCAACTGCAAGGGATTCTCCTCCATCAACTGCCAGGTTGTGTGCAATGTCCAGGGCATTATCATGGATGTGTGCTGGCAGCCCTGGAAGCTATCATGACTCCCACATCTGGCATGCCTCACAACTGTATCAGGTATTTGCCAGGCGGGACATCCCATATGGCCACCTAGTGGGGGATGCTGGCTATTCACTGGAACCGTGGATGATGACTCCCATCAGAAATGCACACACAGCCCATGCAAGAATGCCATAATGAGGCACACGCAAAAACCAGAATCATCATACAGCGCGTTTGGGATGCCGAAATCAGGGTTCCGTTGCTTGGACATATCTGGTGGATCCTTGCAGTACTGTCCAGGAACGTGTGCCCACATCTTCATAGTATGTGCCATGCTAAACAATATGATCCTGTGGAAACAGCTGCAGCAGGGGCAGAATGGTGAAGGCCCTCACAGCCCACCACCATTGCCAAGGGACACACAGACACAGGGGGACTCAGACCACGAACACCCTGTGCTAGCCCCAGTAGGCAGATGGAGGCATGCCCAGTATGCCCATGCCTTGGCAAAGAGGGAATGTATTGCACACACACTGACAGTGTAGCCACTCATGGACTAACACCCTTCTCCACCTGCACACACAGCAAACATGGATGCACACACACACACGGCCACCTGTAAATTGTCATGTATAGGTGGTCTACTGTGTGCATCCTACATAGATAGCCCTCAACTATTGTACACACAACTGCCACTGGCACAAGGTAAGTCAATACCTGAACAGTAAATTAAGCTATCAGCATGTGTCCATACTGTATGTACAGGTTCATAGATACATAGGTAGGTACATGCCCAACCGCCGAGGCTACTCATATGCATAGGCAAAACGTGTCTGCTGTCGCCACCCCATCGATCAACTAACTGTCCCTCTGTGGAGCAGAGCCACTTGCGGGATCCTTGGGGTGTAGCTACTGTTCACCACCCACTCTGCAAGGATTCTCCAGAGTGTCAGTGATGGATTTTGTATAATGTAATCAGGGATCTAGTTCCAAATAATGGGGAGTATCCCTGACAGGAATCTTCTCAGATGTTTACATGTTACATAGTATACCTTAAACACAGCTTGCATATATAGGTAGCTCTCCACAGAATAATAAACATGTGGAAAACACAACAGCTGGAATGTGCATTAATCACCCTTGCACTACCAGTACCTGCTCTGAGAGGTAAGATATCACTGCCAGGATTAGAACATGCAACCATGTACACAGTCATCACAATAACATACCACTAAGCTACCTGAGATGTACCAATGGCAGTCATGTATACTGACAGGATAAAACACAAAAGGTAGGAATGTGTTGAAATAGGACAAACCGGCATGTACACAATGAAAGGTGTATGTTATTTATATATATATATATATATATATATATATATATATATATATATATATATATATATATAATATATATATTTATTTTTATTTTATTTTATTTTACATTTGTTGTATTTTATTTTATTTTACATTTGTTGACCGGGCTAGTCTGGCTGGATACATGTCCATTTTCAGCAGAGGCCCGAGGAGAAAAGCCCCACTATATACTAGTAAATAATAATGATAAAAATAAACAAAAATAGCACAATAAGACAGAAATTATAAGCATGTAAAGAACTATTCCCAAGTAGCATAGTAAAAGTGCAAAAGTAATTTAGCAAAACTAAACATAGAGTGAGTATTTCTATTTCAAAATCTTTGCAAGAGTAATTAAAGAAGAAATAAAGCAGTAACTCACACAAGATTCTATTCAGCTATTTACAGTATTAACAATTTTGGTAAACATTTTGTGTCAGGGCATTAGTTTTAAGAAACAGATTTCATCAGCTGGGTGATTTAGATACAAGGTGAGATGATAGGTTGCAGTAACATAAAGAGAAGTAGAATTTATAGGAAAAGTAATATCCAAGCGGATGGTATGTGAACTACAGAGGAGGGGTAATGGTAGTGATAGGGACATGTGGAAGAGTAATGGAAAGAGCTGAAAAGAGAGATGGATGCTGAGGTCAGTCAGGATTTGAGCAAGGGCATAGCCAGTGAGTTTTAAAATAGTTTCTTAGTTGTTTTTTTGAAAAGTTGTGATGAGCCTAGAGTGGTCAGTTCTATGGGAAGTTTATTCCAGTATGAGCCAATGGTATTTGTAAACAAGGAGACCCCAGCTTTATTGTGTGTTTTGAGGGTGGCCACTAGTAATTTGTTAGCTGAGCGAAGGGAAGTAAGATTCCTGTAAGTTACAACAAGGTTATTTAGTATGGGTGTATTAGAAGGGTAATGGAGAATTTTATAGGTAATAACTAATTGATGTAGGAGAATGAGATTTTGAAGTTCAAGCCAGTCAAGCTTTTTGAGATTAACACAATGATGTGTGAGAAATGGGGAACCTGTGGCAAACCTGGCAATGCTGTGGTAGGCTGTGGCAAGTTTCTGAAGGTTAGATTTTGAAAGGTTTATAAAAGATGGGGAGGCATATAATAATGTAGAGATAAGATGAGTTTGGGCTAAAGGCACCCTGGTGGTTGCTGTCAGAAAGGGCTTAAGTCTATAGAGGGCACCTATCTTTTTATTAACAGTTTTGATAGTTAGGTCAATGTGATAATCAAAGTTTAATTGATTATCTATTGTAACACCTAGTAGTTTAGTGGAACTATCAGGTGTAATGATAGTGCCATTGTCAGACACAATAGAAAAGGAAAGAGGGGCAGATTTAAGGGTTGGAGAGAAATAATTTAGTTTTTTGGGGATTCAGGAGGAGACAGATATCTTGGAACCATTTTTCTGCTGCTGTAAAGACTTTTTGGGTGGAAGAATGAAGTTCAGCTGGAGATACAGCAGAACAGATGAGAGCTGAATTGTCTGCATATTGAATACATGAGTTTTATATATATATATATATATATATATATATATATATATATATATATATACACATCATCATATATATATATATATATATATATATATATATATATATATATATATAGACAGAGAGATATGTTGATATATGGGGATATACATATATATGTAGATATTTAGATAGGTTAACAACATCTACATAACCATGGAGGTACATATAAATGGGATACCTACCACATACTGACTGCTTTACATACCGACACACGTAATCCCGAGGCTTAAGGTCCGAAAGAACACAGTACCAAAACACCAGATGCACGAGGTGTAATCTCATGATGTTAATAGACAGTTAGTCAGTGCTTCTGGTGTTGTGGTTCAGGTAGGTTACTGTGTGTACGTATGTTTCTTAGGGCTGTAGTGGGTGTAAGTGTGTGTTCTGTGTGTGGTGTGTGTTCTTGGGGGACTGTAATGTGTGGTTGTGGGTTATCTTTGTGCGTCTGTTTGCATGATCTAGGATGTAGAATATTAAAGTAGGGGGAGGTGTGGGGGGCACAGACACCTACACGGGGGGTGTAGGGGGGCTTGGCCACCTGCTCATACGTAGTGTAGAATGGTTTGTTTGGATGTGTTGGGTAGCAGTGTGTCAATGTGCATGTGTGTGTTCCATGTTCATGCTACCTTCGTGAGTTACTGTCAATGTCAGTAATGTGGGGCATGGGAGTCTGGTCCCGGTACTTTGTGCATCGGAACACTGTGGTTTCGGGATTCCGTAGGTCTCCAGTATACAGCAGTTGAAGTGTTCATGTATGAGTATAACATAAGACTATAGCAATCACACATTCTGCCACTACCAACCTTTATGAACAAGGGATATGGAGAGTATATGCCTATACACTATTACAAATATGTGCTATGGACATGAGCCAATGACAGTGTTACCACCTGTCCCACTTTGTGAGGGACACTCCCTCTTTGGGTGGTTGTGCCCTGACCAAATATATTAAACGTAGCAAATGTCCTGGGATTGTAGGACATAATTATGTCTCATATGTACTGTAAAAGTTGCATACAATAGTTATTTCTGTATCTAAAATACCTACATGTTACAGGAAACAGGATAAGCAACTAAACTGCTACAAGAATAAGATTATAATTAGGTAAGAAAGGAAAGTTCTATCCCTTGTACTGACCGTGGGTTTGTGTCGGTCTCTAAAATCAGATGTGTGTCCCGAAAAGGTCCCACTAGGGTCATATGAAAAGGTGGCAACCCTAGCCAAAGAGGGTCAGTCACCAACACAACTATGATGACTGCAAATACCTATGACAGATATACACAGCTATCATGTAGCAACACGTTATTACATTCAGATGCATTACCAAAGGGATTCAAGGACTATCACCTGCATGCTATACAGAAACCACATAACAGTGCCTTAATGAATCAGCCTACAATTACCATTGTATTAGTCCACAAAAGGATAGGTGTTCAAATAGGGAAGGAACCCTCACGCACATAGCGATTATGTTTAAAATCAGTTCCTACACACCTGCATCTGCTAAGCACACCCACCAACATCACCACCACACCCAAACATATTACAATACAAACTGTAATAACATCACAAATCATTCACACACTGTACGACATCTTAAGACGTTGTCCTGTTCGATTCTCAGCTAGAGCGTCTTCTGTGTGGAGACATGCATGAATGGGCGTACCTTCATTGAAGGTTGTGCATCAGAGCTGGCAACTCAGCACGTAAAAATCTACTGCCAATCATTAGTGGACCGGAGTTCCACTGTGGCGACCCCTAACCGGGAAAAGCCGAAAGACGCAACAACTGTATGACATCTGCAGAAGCCTTAACATACCTTGTCAGAGACACACTAACATGGCCCTATGTCAAATAGCTGCTGTTTTACAATGGAACAGCTGCTGATGTAATAGGGTTTGTTTGCACTAATCCTGTTACAGGGGGTTATGCGTACACCGGGATTTGTTAGCAATTAGTGAGTAACAGCACAGTATGCTACATTTGTACACCAAATCAAGGATGTCTCATGAGCACACTTTACACCACATAACAGTTCATGCATAGCCATACGGTCTTGAGCTGGCCAAACATCCTTGCCAGACTTAGACATCTGCAGAAGTATCAGGTACAAACAAATCCTGCATAAGTAGCACTGTTCCAAAATATAACAGCTGTACTCACATATAGAACTAAATCGTCTAGCCATTACACACAGTCCACGGGAGTCATGAAGCTAATATATCTCTGTGTGTCTCCATATAGCTGTTGAAATATATTGCAATAACACATCTATGATGTCTCCCTCGAATGTAAGGCAAACGGACAATGCCCGAAAGGAGTACTCACTTATACACCACTGTTGCCATGGTATCGGCTAATGGAATAGCTGCACAGCTGATGTGCATCCAATTAACTACTTTGTAACAGCAGTTGGTAGACAGGTTACCACATGTTACCGGCATGTAACTAGAAAAGGATGTATTATCACACATTCAAACCATCCATATATACCAGCGGAACGTTACAAAGAACATTGAAACACAAACCGAAAAGGATTGAATGAACAGTTAACGACACCTCAGGTTACTAATAAGGTATGTAGAACAGTCAGTATGTCTGTGTATGTAGTACTCTTCTGTAGTATTTAAAGTGCATGCAATCCATATAGTGGAAACAGTTATCTTGTAGTGATGTATTGTTGAGCATAGTAACGCTTGTAGTATTTGTTTGTACTGTTGTAGGTCACAAGGCAAACACCGCATACACCACAAGGGATGCTATATAAGGGCTTTGAACAGAAATACTCTTCACCAGCCGATGTCAGTGGCAGGTCTGGTCCAACAAGTATGTGCTATAACAGGGGATAGTATATGTTGATATATTGTAACTGTAGCCATAGGTATGGGTGTATTACAGAAAATAAAACGTGGAAGGTTGGGCCACTGTGCAAGTATGATTTGCATTGTGGGATATTGTGCCAATAACTGTGTAATGTACAGTATTGTAAGCAGATATGTATTACAAGCTACATAGTATTACTGCAATGTTAGGCAAACATTAGTTATGTCAATTGGCATTTACAATACACAGTAACAGGATACATATGCCTTTTAGTGAGCCAACACTTTATCGGCATGATAGCAAAGTAAAATGGGAGAGCTATTTTACTATCCATGCACATAACACATGTAATATGTGCAAAGGTAGGTACTAGGCTGTCTTACCAAGGGTATCTGTAAGCCTAGCTAGCGTGTGTTGGCTTTCGCCACCCCCATAGGTTGGTTTCCTGTGCCTCTGCATGGCAGAGCCAATAGTTCCCTGTGCCTCTGTCCATCAGAGCCACTGCAGTGATCCCCGGGGTACATGTCTGTCTCCCATCCACACTTCAAGGTTTCTCTTGAAGAGTGCTCGTGAGGGGCCCTGCCTGATGTACATTGGAATCATGTTCCAAAGCATAGGGAGTGTCCGGGTCAGGAATCTATCCGTCCAGCACGTCCTACTCATCATTGTGGTTAGGTGTATATCCCTAGAGCATGTGGCTCTCAGGGGCTTCTGTTTAGGTGGAGCTTATCCAACAATACAGGGTTGGACATGGGCCTTGTATGTCAAGCAGAGATCACCTGTGAGTATGTGGTATGTAACTGAGTACAGCTGGAGTTTCATAGGTTTGGCTGCATAGGTCATCTGTTTGAGGTCAGTAATCCTCTTGGTGTGGTACTGGTGTGGCCGTCCAAGCTGTTGCAGTTGTCTTGTAAGGTATATCCCAAATGGGGGGTTGTATCCTTTAATAGGGCTAATATGACATGTGTAGAGTCACAATGGCCCCTCTGATCTGGATGCAAACCCATTAGAGATTAGGGAGGTCATGTAGAAGGATATTCTAACCACCTTGTTATTATGGGTATTGAAGGAGAGATTGCTATCTACTGGGGTTCCGGGATCCCGTATTACCTTTTCTATATGTAGGGGACTAGCACCTATGTGGTAGTCCACGGGTCATTAGTTATATCCAAAGGGGATGACTATGCACTTTTAGGCATTCAGCTTGATGCCATGATATTAACACCAGGTATCCGTATCAGTGCGACCCTTCCAGAGGGTGTCTGTAACAGCTAGGGAAACAATTATGTCCCCTAGTTTTTAGTCATCTGCAAACCTTTTCAGCCAAAGCCCTCCTGTGCTTGTCTGTACATCAGAGATGTATAAACCGAACATAAGGGGTCCTAGGACTGAGCCCTGGGGGACGCCAGTTGTAACTGGTATACAGTCGGACCTAGGGTATGCAACTCCCACTGTGTGGGTTCTGTCCGTGATCCACTTTGCAAACCATCACATGGAGTAGGGGTTAATGTTCAGGCGGATGGGCATGTTGATAATACCAGAAGGAGGAATGGTGTTGAAAGCCTATGAGAGATCTAGGTAGGCTGTGTGGACCTCCTTACCCTCATCTAATGCCTTGGTAACTGTCTCTAAGAAGTCCACCAGGTTTAGAAGGCATGGTCTGGCCTTAACAATGCCAAACAGGGAGGAGTCAAATGTTGGGAGGTACCCAATGTCTCTATGACAGTGATCCATGATGTGCACCATAGCCTTGCAGACCAGGCTAGTCAGGCCTATAGTGAAATAGGTCCCATGGTCCATTGTGGCACCACCTTTGTGGAGTGGGATAACTGTTGCTGTGTGCCATTCAGGGGTTCACTATGCCCAATGTGAGGCTATTATTGAACATGGTGCATAGGTGGGGAGAGAGTACGATCTGAAGTTCATGTAAAACACATCCTGGGATGTTGTCCGGTCCCATGGATGCTGTGATATTGCTTTTAGAGTGTGCAGCTTTGAGAGGGATCTGACAGGATGTTGCCAATATCAATTGTTTCTGTAATGTTTATGCCTTTGTGCTGTAACTCTAAGCAAATCTGGTTGTTGACATTGAGATATGTGACATAGCTATAGAATGCTTTGTGGTTGTTGTTGGTATTAGTTGCGTTGTAGTTTTCATAGCTAGCTTTGGAGGATCTTATAAGGGTTCTCACCTTCTTACTGAGGCTGGGCAGGGATCTCCTCCATGCATGGTATTGTACTCTTGTTTGCAACAGTGTCTTCCTCCTGTAGTACAATATGTTTATGGCAGGGGACCACCAGATTTGTTTAGTTAATTAGGAGTGTAGTGTCCTGGTTCTGTTTGGAATAGCACAAGCCATGCACTCCTGTAAGTGCTTATAGAGTGCATTTGTGTAGGATTCAGCAGTTGTAACAGTACTGTCCATCTGCATGGGTGTCATGATGTCCACCACGTCTGTCTTAAGAAGCATGTAGTTGGCCTTGTAGACATATTATATTTTGGTTCCCTTAATGGGGGATAGGTGCAGGATGTGGATACCAACAGTGTTCAGCACATGGTCTGATCGGACCAACGATGAGTTGGCTTCACATGTGGAGCACCAGTCACTCATGTTAGTAATGACTAGGTCTAGGATATTGTTGCCCCTGGTGGGTATGTGGATATGTTGAGTCAGAGCATTGGTGTTTATGAATTCCAGAAACCATTGAGCTAATGTGTTGGTACACAAGTAGTTTTCCCAGTTAATGGTGGGGTAGATTCAGTGAGTTTTATGTGATGAGTGTGGTGTTGTGTGACTGTGTACCTTCTCCACATGACAGTCAGGGTCAGGCTTGGTTGGAGAGATGTTTACCTAAAGTTTGGCTGGATGAGTGCATCTCTCACAGGTTGTAGTGTTGCGTGGTAGGCGGAGAGGCTTGTCTGTGTACATGAGGTAATGTGTACATTGCCTCAAGATGTCCAGATTTATCAGATAGACAGGTGAGAACACTGGCAGTTGACTCTTGGACATGCCTGAATATAGAACTACATTCACCTTGATAAGTGAGGAAAGTGAGTACAAGAGCTACATTACTCTACGCAAGAGAGAAAAGTATGTACAAAACCTGTTCACCCTTACCTGTAGGTAATGAGGAAGATTGAGTGCTATAGTAATTATTAGCTTACGTAGTGTTTACAAGTCCAGAACAAGTGCTTAGCATGAATAAGCAATCCAGATAGGGTCTTGGATAATATAAACACATGGCCCCCTCCCCCCAACAGGTACACAAGCATATTTCCATGTACACCACAGGGCCCCTGTACCCACAACTATGCAGGTACAAGCTGCACTCAGTCTGCATGGGACCTGCCCATATCACAGGTTGTATCATACACATATGGCAAAACAAGATGCTCTCCACATACACATCATGTAAAACATAGCTCCATGTCAGGTTGTGTACACACTGAATGGTGCACACCAACAGGTATCGCAACCCACAAAGGGGGAGACACCACTGATAATGGGAAGTACTTTACTACTACCCTGCTGAGTCTGGTCTGGAAGGCCATGAACCTTGATCACTTAAGTGATGTCAGCAGTACAGATGTAAATGACAGTATGGTTGATGTCACACTGCATATCATAACCTTGCCAGGTAGATGACAGTATGGTTGATGTCACACTGCATATCATAACCTTGCCAGGTCATAGGACATCATCACCCATACTGTGTACCACCTACACTCGGTATACTAGATGTACATTCCTATGTCACAGGGGTGTTTTTCAACAGGACTGCTGGCAGAACCAACACTACAGAAGGTGTCTGAATAATACGTGATCATCGCACCAGTGGCAGCTACAGTATGTCAGGGTTAATGAATTTTATTCCCCCTCATTGTAGTCCATACCTCATAGACAAACAGAAGGCATCTGCCTATTGAAGTATGCAAATGACTATGACCAAGGAGCAATAGCTGACTCGCATCATCACCCCTATGTTAATAACCCTGTACTCATGAACTACCACCTAGGCAGCGGTCAGCATAATGGACACTTGTGTATGAGGGATGCAGCTGGCAGTTGTCTTTCCTGTGATAGCTACGTCACCACACCTGTCAGGTAGTCATATGTGGCAACCCTAATAATGACAGGGTGCCATTCATGAATATTGAGATCATTGTCCAGCCATACAGAACACTCAAGTGACCCATATCAGATCACATATTTTCTTTAAGGGGTACTGGCCATGTGCAGATGGCCTACACCAGACTTCCCATTTCCCATCTCCACTATGAAGCATGATGCATACCCTGAATAAATCCATGTCCAACCCAGTGATGTTGGACATGCTACACGTACTCATCCTGATCTCAAACACATACTTCATGGACATCCACCTACCTCATGCTGGACAGATCCTTGTCCCATACACTTGACATAGTTCTGCCATACTATGCATTCCTGTCCATCAAAGCTGCACATCGTTCCCCTCTCAGACATGGTGTGATGACCGCATGGTAACACATGGTATATGTATCATTAACCCTGTGAATCAGTAATGTGGCACTGCTCTACCTGGCCCCACAGACCCGCCTGTCGGCTACTGCCAGGTAACCTTTCATCCTAGATTCATACATGGCCCATGGCATATAGCCCACTAGTTGACTTTGATTGTACATGCTATAGCTGATATCCATCCCTGCAAATACCATCTGGCTAGCCAGTGTCCCATGTGTATCACATGTGCAACACAGGTGATACATGGCAGGATGTTGAATCGCTGTACAGTGCCATGTAGATGTATATGGCAGAACACATACATGTAAAACATTGTGAGTATGGCTGCAGGGTCACAGGTCATGTCTGTTCAGGCAGTGTAAGTCCTTATATGTGACATATACACTTCATCAAGGTCGACTGCATTAATGTGGACAGATTCAGCCATGTGCTGATAGGTAGGAACACCAGTACAGGCAAACAGACATGCCCACATCAAGAAAGCAACCACATGAAGTATGAGCAATGTAATCAGGTGACACACACATATATGGCGATAATATCCACTCAACATTGGTGTCACATGTGTGTGACACAAACACATCAGTGTCATGTAGGTTTGCAAATACAACTATTTAAACTGAATTAATGCAATACACATGTATGTTCAGCTGTAGCTCTGTATGTCTCTGTGAGTTACTGTGACCTGTCTCCATCATTATGTCTTCCAGGTATGCCGCATGCAAGCTTCCTCCTTTTACACACTTGGAGTATGAGGCCCTCATCCCATACCTACTCGACAATCATGATATCCTGTTCAGCCATGTGCCACAGGATGCACAGCAGCAGGATGCCCTGTGGATGGAAATTCACAGAAGGGTTAATGATGTGGGTGGCCACAACCGCACATACCAGCAGGTGCGCAGACACTGTATAGACCTCATTAGATGGGCGAAACAGCATGCAAATGCAATCGCCAAGGAACAAGGTGCAACAGGTGGTGGACCACCAACCCAGCCCCCACTCACACGTACTGTGGAGCTACTAGCCAACCTGGGGACACCTGCAGAACCACATCCACAAGCCTTAGCCGATATTGTGGAGGTGGGTGTCTCTCAGTCACTGAGCCTGGAGTTGCCTGGTAAGTCAGTACTGCACCTATAACAACTATATTCCATATAGTTGCATGTGTCACTGTACAATATGTAATGTAACATCATATACAAGGCATGTATACACACATGCTGCATACTATAGTATGCTACTCTGTGTATGCACACATATGCATACACCATAGTATAGTCTAATGTACTGGTGTATGTGTTATGCACATTGCTCCCTGTAGCCTTTATACAGGGGTGGATTATGTTCATACTGCTGTGTTACTTCAATTTAGGTACCTCTGGCATTCCGCTGTGACAGCAGCATGTTGAAGGTGAGAGTGTTATTATTTATCAGGAACCATAATGCACAAATCTAGCTGCCATGTGGCCATTCACAACATGTACACATAATGTATGGTCCTGTCACAATATACAGGTCGGACCTGCAATGCATCACAATAACTACCCATGTGCAACACTTGCAAACTATGTGAATCATCTCACTGACATGAATCCTCACAAACTTTATTGCCAGATGTGTTGACAGCTGTGCATACAATGGTGGAGGGGCTGTTCACTTTAGGGACATACAACAGATCTGATCTACACATGTAGTGAATACAAACAGTACTACCCAGTGGGCTGCAGTATGGCCAGTACACAGGTTTTACCGGTGTGGATCATAGCCCTGTGATGTGCTATCTTGACATGTCCATGACATCTATTGGCCTGGCTGCTACACTGTCTACCTAACCTGAAAACATATCCCACATACCACCCTTTATCTGCATAACCCTGTTGTCAGTGGAGTATATATGTCATATGGGACAACACAGACATGTGAAATAGATGCCCTTCACACTAATTTGGACAACACATGTATACACATGGCCAGGGAGGATGGCCAGAGACATGGAGCAACACACACAGTAGACATGTTGTGCTTGTGTGTACACCCTGTCATACAATGGCTACACATGGTTCAACCATGGCCTTTGTATAATGGTCATAATGTAGATTTAGAACACTAGACATCCTACAGGCCTGTGCACATCTTGTGTAGGCGTAACATCAATCCACCACATAAGATGTGTTGAACATCTTGAGGGTGTTGCAACATGACAGCAGTCACCTGTACAGTATCCAGGTCAGGCCACAGATACAGTACATTCCCATTGCTGGTGTTGGACATAAATGCCATACTAGCTCCTAGTTTGTGTGTGTGGTACACAGATGTCATGTGGGAAATGGTGTACTGACGTGTTCGCCATGTCTGGCCATAGTTGCCAGGCTGCAACTATATGGTTGCAGATGTGCAGGGGTGTCATCCGTATACCCATCAATGACCTGTGTCACAACTTACACATCATGGTTTAGTGTGTATACACCTCAGTAATGTGGGTCACATTCCACAGTTTATATGTATTGTATCTGAACACAGTCATGGCTATGAACCCTGTCTGTAACTCACACTGTATAGCACTAGAGATGCCTCATGATTCCCTGCAATGGCCATGCACATCAGCTAAATTTGCAGTATATCTGTAGGGCGGACAGACAATACTGAATTGGTACATCATTACCCCACTGTATATTTGACAGGACACCATTATGTTAAACATGTATGCATGTCATTGCACACGTCAGCAGATCACATGTCATACTACATGTGATTATCAAGGTCATATGCCACACATCAGGCAGGTGTACTGTTAACCTGCGCTGGTCCACATGGTGTAACACAGGGATGTATTCTAACCACTACTGTGATTCTGTAATTTGCATGCCATCTGCTATGACACATGCGTGCTATTGTGTGCAACCTAGGGATGTATGATAACTACCACTATTATTGTCTGAGCTGCATGCCGTCTGCTGTATCACATGCATGTTGCATACCTTCTGTCATATTACATGCAAGTGTGTGTATCTATTGTATAGATTGTAAAGTACTGTTCTTGTCTGCCCTCACATATGATGTAGGTCCATTGCCCTCCTGCGGTACATCAGATGTTAGTGTCCCCACAGACTCTAGCAGTGATGAACGTATGATTGGGACACAGGCAGAGTTGTCAGGGGCTGAAACTGTGCCATTGGTTGCCATTCCATCTATATCCACCTCATCCCCGCACACAGATCCCGTACTTGCACATACCCTATCACCAGTGGCCATAGAGGAAGGACAGTTGGCGCATGGTAGCTTGGAACAGGAATGTGTGGGGGCTATGGAAGTTGTGCCTGCACACCATGGAGTCAGTCAAACTACCGGTGGTGCCCCACACAGGCACGTGGCCAGTGCTGCTCATAGGAGGACCTCTGGCCAACATGCTCCTGCATGACAGAGCACAGCAGCTGGTATCACCAGATGCATGTTTCAGGCTGTAATGGAGGCACAGGCACATACTGAATGGTGCAACAGAGAAGATCAGAGGCTAAAGAGGGCTGCTCTCCATTCTTTAAACAACAGCATCCAGGCAATGGTAAATGTTCAACAGCAGATTGCCGATGCTTTGGATAGACGGTTGGGTGACATGGTTGGAGTCCTTGACTGTGGCATGACAATCCGCGAGCATGAGCTATATGTGTTGGAACATCTGGTAGGAGTGAGGCATCGGGCATGTGGACATAGGCCTGCTACATCACCTGTGTCAGGCCTACTTGTACGAGCTACCTCACATGCCCGCTCCCAAAGTGGCAGTAGCAGCAGCAGTGCATCTGGTGCTGTGCTGTCCACACCATGACACAGCAGGCCATGTGCACATGGCCCAGGATGGTCCCAACAGGGACATGGTTCCAGTGGACAAGTGACATCAGACAGTACCCAATCTGCACCTCTGTCTGGTAGTGTCTGTGCAACCCCTGGCAGGCACAGGTCACATGTCCGTGGCCGGACACCGTGAACTGTAAAACCTCACCTGTACAGTCTGCAGCTGTCAATAATACCCCTGTGTAGGCCAGACATATGGGAGAACTGTGTGCATACATACACGCGCACACTGGCCACATATGTAGGGCACCGCAACACACATGCATAACATCCACACACACCCAGTTAGATCAAAGGCCCAATCCAACACACATGATGTCATCCAATGGTGCAGCCTAGGTCTCTGGCAAACATTATCACCCTGTGCATATGATGATGCCTGTGCTGCATCCCTGACATCCACACCATCGGTGCAGGGACATGCTCATATGGTCTGATGCACAGGGTGAACAGACAAGGATCATATGTGTAGTTTACAAATGTTGAGGACTGTTGACAGGCAGCAGATATACCATGTAGTACAGGTGTACAATACTGTTAACAGTATGTGTCTTGTGTAACAACAGTAAATGCATGTTGGTCATGATGTTCTGCTGTCCTTTTTCAGGTCTAATTGCACATGCCGGTGGATGTCTGTGTTTGCAGTTGTGTCCCATATGTCAATGTGGACTACTCACAAGTATGTATGAATATACCAGCATGCACCATGTAGCTGCCACATACCAGTGAGAATGTCCCATGTTACAAACACATCTACCATTCCAAGAGCATGATAGCTGTGTATTAAGCTACTGTGGCCACAGACATGAAATCCATAAAGGGTGACATCACAGGTACAGTTACATGGAGTGGTGAGGTAAGACAGTGATCTAGCTGATTACAAGAGTAGAGGCCAGTGGGAAGTGTGATGTCTCAATGGGAATCAGTAATACATGTTCCCATGACAGGATGCCAACACGCAACTGCACCTACACACTCAGGTATTGACACACATGTATTCAGTGACACTGTAACACACACACACACACACACACACACACACACACACACACACACACACACACACACACACACACACACACACACACACACTCACGGCTTCACTGACACAGTAACACACACTCGCACACAGTTGCTACTGGTGGGATGAGGACCCCTGTCTATGTGCAAATCATCATTACAGTACTGTGCACCTACATGATGTGCCACAGAGAATACACATGTATAGGTAGTCAGCACGGCCTAAGATCGGGGACATCAACACGGATAGTTGAATGCATCACCTGGATGGTGGGAGGGGTCTTATCAGTTCAGTATGGTAACATACATCCTCACCACAGGGACCAGTCAGCCCTACATACACACACTGTGGCATTAAGTAATTAATACACCTATGTCATGCACATACAGATACCTCACATGTGTGAGATACATGCCCCTGCCTATGTCCTGCTTTTTACATTGCAGTCTGTACAGATGTGTACACTAGTGTACAGGAGAGTAACAATTGAGATGTATTCCCCACAATACATGACATATATGGACACACACGCAACCACACATGCCAGTACTGTGAATCTCAGAGCTGCCTAGCTCATGTTATGTATGTCAGATGTACAGCAGTATTGACACATTACAAACTGTACTGATGCTTCCTGTGCCAACAGTGTTGATATATGTACTAGGCACATCTTATCTATTAACAGGTGTCAAGCGCTTTACCTTTGCTGTCACCTTGACTGCTGTCTAAGATGTGGGTTATGTCCTTCAATTAATGAAACCATTGCTTACCGGTTACACAGGGTATTGTAGGACCACTTTTGACACACCTGTGAGCTGTCCACAGCAAACATCTGTCTGCAAAGATGCCCCACCAATTAGTTATTTCAACACATCTGTCCATACCTGTGGTACATCTTTCTGTACATTCAGCATATCACCATATACAGTTGGCAATGTTGAGGCTGCATTGCAGCTGCATGATGTACTAGGATACACACCACCTGCATACATCAGCAACTGCACATGCATGTTATCTGAATGCACAACACTACGTGTACAGGCATGTAGGTCCTACAATCCTGACATTTGGTCATGTTTGTAGGCATTGCAATTGGTGAATATGTGTAATGACATACATGACACATGGACTGTTGTATGATATAATGGGTGACCATTACAGAGGGGATGTTACCTCTGTCAACATTGATATCACACCTTATGTATTGTTAGCATTCAGCAGCCATGGACCTACATTCCATGTGCATGTGTGTAATGGCAATAGCCACCTGTTTGCACAAAGGACTACAACAGCTATGCTATTTACAAGTATGTTGTAGGTGTGGCATGTACATACCCAGGGCAGGTACATGCATGTCATATACATACATGAGGGTGTGTACTGGTGTACAGCAACAGACATCTGCTAATGGTGGAAAGTACCGAGGGCCCCTGGTATGTGTACAGCTGACCTGGTCACAGACAGTGGTATCATTGCATTGCATAGCACATGATGCAACTGTGTCAGTACATGTGTACTGTCTACAGTTGATGTAGAGCTTAGTACAGTACACAGGTCAAGGGTCACATGGTGGTGCACTCATCTATGTCATACAACATGTATGGTTGCGTGTTGGTGGTCTGAGGGCATGGTGGTGTCTGCAGTTTACATCATAGAATACAGCATGTGACACTGTGTCCTGCACATGGCTCATCTGTGATGCCTTTCATGGGGGTACCAGTCAGTACATGTGAGTGGCCTTTATGTATGTGGGTACACCACCTGGAGTGGTCCGTACCTGTGTTACAGCCCACATGTCTGGTTCGGAGGTATATGGTGGTAGTGCTAGGTTCTGAGGTATATGGTGGTAGTGCTATTGTGCACTACAGAGACATCAGCCAGGTGTTCCTCACTGCACAGATGTCGGTACTCCCCATTGTTGGATCTACAGTGACCAGCTGTGAATATGGACGCTACACATCTAGCATGGGCTAGCATAAGAAAACAATGCAGTTGCCCTGTAGATGAATGGGGGTTAACCTATGTTTAGGACATTTGCCTTGGAATGGCACTGTATGGGTGAATGCGACTTAGGTAATATCCACACTCCCTTGTATCATGCATGCATGTGATATGTGACAAAGGCCTGCCTACTGTCAGCCATGTCATCCCAGAATGACAGCTGATGTTGTGTAAAAGACCGGTGTCAAATATATGTATTGCAGCGTTCCCACTAACAATTACAACTACTAACACCAAAACCCATTACAATGTGTTATTTACATCTACCTGTAATAGCATGGCCACTGTGGCCCTCCGTGTTTAGCATCAGAGTGTATCCCAGTCAGCCCTGTGCTACTAGGAGTATGAGCATACCCAGTATATCCTTGTGTAGATGGACACATAGTGCTTTCCGAACAGCCCTGTGTTACTTTGTGAGCATGCCCAGTGACACCTTGTGTCAGTTATGTGCCTCTGTGTATGGGCATGGCCATTGTAACCCTGCATAGTGGTAGTAGTTGTCCATTCCACAGATGGGCATACTCCAGGTCAGGATGGATTCCTACTTTAAACACACGGGTTCACAGGTATGTACATCTTAACTGCCAGCATCCCTGTTGATGTCCGCATTCCCAGATGGTCATAATGACAGCCTTGACATGTGTAGTCTGTGTGGCGCGATTTGTAAGTATGTAATATTGTAATATCAATCTGTAAACAGGCAGGTGTTCCGTACCTGTCACTGGCGTGTGTGTGTGTGTGTGTGTGTGTGTGTGTGTGTGTGTGTGTGTGTGTGTGTATGTCTGTCCCCATTTGCCGGTGGACTCTAAATTGCTTTTAGACTGCCCACACTCCATACATTTCGTATACCCACCGTTAGCAAGGCCAATGATGTCACCCATCTACATATACACCTTTGGGAGTGTTGTGTCCCAGTAATCTCGGTAGTGCGTTCTGTAACTGCATAATGCTGTAGTGTAATAAAGTAGTTAGGGTGGTGTTCTAGCCCCACTCTTGCTGTGTGTGCATGTTCCCATTTGCCTGAGGACAGAGTAATACCTTTATACTGCTCACTCTCCATACATTTCTTATACCCACCGTTAGCAAGGCCAATGATGTCACCCATCTACAAATACACCTCTGGGAGTGCTGTGTTCCAGTAATCTCGGTAGTGTGTTCTGTAACTGTGTAATGCTGTAGTGTAATAAAGTAGTTAGGTCGGTGTTCTAGTCCCATATTTGCCATATGTGTGTGGATGTGTCCCCGTTTGCCTGAGGACTGAGTAATACCTTTATACTGCTCACACTCCATACATTTCCTACACCCACCGTTAGCAAGGCCGATGATGTCACCCTTCTACAAATACACCTCTGGGAGTACTGTGTCCCAGTAATGTCGGTATAGCATTCTGTAACTGTGTAATGCTGTAGTGTAATAAAGTAATTAGGTCAGTGTTCTAGTCCCACACTTGCCGTGTGTGTGTGTCCATTTGCCTGAGGATTAAGTAATGCTATTATACTGCTCACACTTTATACATTTCTTATGCCCACCGTTAGCAAGGCCGATGATGTCACCCATTTACAAATACACCTCTGGGAGTGCTGTGTCCCAGTAATCTCGGTAGCGCGTTCTGTAACTGCGTAATGCTGTAGTGTAATAAAGTAGTTAGGTCGGTGTTGTAGTCCCATATTTGCCGTGTCTGTGTGGATGTGTCCCCGTTTGCCTGAGGACTGAGTAATACCTTTATACTGCTCACACTACAACTTTTCCTATACCCACCGTTAGCAAGGCCGATGATGTCACCCTTCTACAAATACACCTCTGGGAGTGCTGTGTTCCAGTAATCTCAGTAGCGTGTTCTGTAACTGCGTAATGCTGTAGTGTAATAAAGTAGTCAGGTCGGTGTTCTAGTCCCATACTTGCCATGTGTGTGTGGATGTGTCCCCGTTTGCCTGAGGACTGAGTAATACCTTTATACTGCTCACACTCCATACATTTCTTATACCCACCGTTAGCAAGGCCGATGATGTCACCCTTCTACAAATACACCTCTGGGAGTACTGTGTCCCAGTAATCTTGGTAGAGCGTTCTGTAACTGTGTAATGCTGTAGTGTAATAAAGTAGTTAGGTCAGTGTTCTAGTCCCACACTTGCCGTGTGTGTGTGTCCATTTGCCTGAGGATTAAGTAATGCTTTTATACTGCTCACACTCTATACATTTCTTATGTCCACCGTTAGCAAGGCCGATGATGTCACCCATTTACAAATACACTTCTGGGAGTGCTGTGTCCCAGTAATCTCGGTAGCGCGTTCTGTAACTGCGTAATGCTGTAGTGTAGTAAAGTAGTTAGGTCAGTGTTCTAGTCCCACACTTGCCTTGTGTGTGTGTATGTGTGTGTCCCCATTTGCCTGAGGACTGAGTAATGCTTTTATACTGCTCATGCTCCATATATTTCTTATACCCACAGTTATCAAGGCCGATGATATTACCCATCTACAAATACACCTCTGGGAGTGCTGTGTCTCAGTAATCTTGGTAGCGCGTTCTGTAACTGCGTAATGCTGTAGTGTAGTAATGTAGTTAAGTTGGTGTTCTAATCCTAGACATGCCAAGTGTGTGCGTGTATGTATTTGCCTACGTGAGACAAGTACAGGGGGTCTGTCATTCGCTGTCGTGCATGCCCTAAACGAGTGTTGCTGCAGTGTGATATGGCAGGGGTTTGTATACAGGACATGGCAAGTGTGTGTTTGTCTGTCAGAGCCTGTGTAGAGGTGGCCGTGATTGTCTTACCATTGGACATGTTTGAGTGTGGGTTTTGGAGTTTTCCTGTATAGTATCCGTATTATGACACATTCGCTACCTCACGAGGAGTACAGCTGTTAGTCAGTCATGGCACTGTGTTGGCAAGCCATACCCATACAGCTGGCAAAAGGGCTGGTGAACTAAGTATGCAGTCCTACTAGTACCCGGTATATGTCCCGCACCTATGTGCCATGCACATACAACCTTGCCTAGGATATCCCACTATGTTGCTAGTAACATGCACATGAGAGAAGATAGTAGGCATGGTGTGACCGCAGTGGCCTGCAGAGGACATGGCACCCTGTACAGTAGTACAATAGGCACATATATGCGGACATTGTGCCTTCACTATTTTCCACACTGAATGGCTGCAACATATGTGGTGCCATCATATGTGATCCACTAAGGCCAAACAATGCTGTACACATGTGCCCTGTAAGGACACATTCCACTGACACCATGGAATATCTGTCCATTCTATCCATGTAGGTGCAGGGCTGACCTGCTCACTATAAGCAGGTTTTGCCACACCAGGCCAGTATTGGCATATCGAGGAATAACAGGCTGTGTACACTACATGTGTCTGCCAAACCAGGTACACCTGTACATGTCACTGTACAGTATTGTGAGACATGCACATCCCAGGCAATGTCCATGTGAAGGACTATCAAACACAGACATGGCATGCATTGCAAAGCTATGGCCCTACTCTTTGGTAACCAGGATGTCAGGCCAGATAATGCAGTACCAGGCCAGATAATGCAGTACCCATCAATGTGGGACATTGCAGACACTACACCCCTGCACTGCACACCATTGTTGGGTGACACAATGGCAAGGATTACCCCTCACCCACCCTTGTACAGCCATCTTGCACAGCCAAACACTACACAACCATGGAGCAATGCATACCTGCATGACAGTACTGGCACCCTGTGTCTGCTTGTGGGTTGTGATGCTCCCAACCACAGTCACTCCCAGTATAAACCTCATCTGCATACCAACTGTTGTCAAGCACTTTCACATGCCCTAGCCCATAGAACCTCCAGATATCCCCTGTGGTTCATGTGGTCCTGTGCATTACTGCAGTGTGGCAAACTAAGTATTTGCATTGTGTATTTGCTGTCCTGGCAAAGGTGTCAATGCGTGTCCATTAGAGTGTGGTTGTGGTGACAATGGCATCTATTCACATGGACTGACGTGTGCCACACCTAATGTATGTCTACTATATCTGTTGCAGATGGCACTCACTCACCTACACACATGTTCTTACAGCACTGCAACATGCAGCCTCTGTGGCACATGTAGTAACGTCATGCAGATGTAATAGTAATGAGTAGTCAGGGGGTTGCCCCTGTACTATTCAGCATGTGGCAGATGATGCTTATGGTTAAGTCTCCAAACCCTTCCCTGGTGTACATTGCCTGTCCCACACACACACTCGCTGGTGGATGTGAAGGTGTACACCTGCACAGCAGCAGCATGTGTATTGTAACAGATGGAAGTGGTCAGGTGATGGCCTCTGCACCTATTGCAGTCCTCCTCTAGCTGATTGCATGTGGTACAGCTGTGATGGTGTTCCCATAGCCATCCGCATGATAAACACAGTACACTATCTAGGGAAACATGTTATTATTTGGCCATGACAGTCACTGTGAATGGTACCTGGATGTGGTGTTCTGACATGGCATCACAGATGATATCTGGATGTATCTTAATCATTTTCCACAGTGAGAAATAGCCTAATGACAGGAGCATGATTTGCCACACAACTACAGCATGTAAGTGTAGCTATGCTGCATTGAGACTACTGCCTGTTTAACATGTGTGTGGTAATGGCTATTCTGCATGTTAAAATACAGACATGACAGTACTCTGTTCATGAGGGAACCTCAACTGTAATGCCATCTGTGAACAGGTCAGTGTGTGCAACCATTTGTTTCCTGTGTTACACACTGAACACACTTCTGTGCAAAGCAGAGGCATGACGTGGGGATTGCAGACAGTACATGATGATAGGGATGTGGTACTGCAATCGCATCCCTGACTGGACATGTGTCGCATGAGACAGTGGTATGACTGACACTGTGTGGGATTCCCAATGACAAGCCAATGATGGGCAACCGCTCATAGCTGCAGTCACACGTCTACTACACATTGTACAGTTGCCATGTGGTATATATGCATGTGTTGTGCTCCCTATGCAAATGTATACCATCTACTGTTTTGGGTTGCTGGTGATATCTATGCATACTGTCGTAGGTAATCCTGTATGCTGTTGTCTATCACTATGCCATATGTGGGTTTAAAATGCAACACCATAGGCTGAATGGGTTGGTAGGTCCCGGCAGATCCTCCTGTCCCACTTCAGCTGACCATGGCACCGGGCATTAGCACATCTGGGGCCCAGCCATTAACATCAACCTCTGTTGGCTCTGCACCACCTTCTGGTGGTACCACCACTGAGGATGGAGCATGTCCCCCTTGGGAGCAAAACCAGACAGGTACATATCTACTGTTGTGCGGTCCCGGACATGTCACATAGGTGGCTCCCTAAGGGGTTACGAAACCAGATATGCCAGTTCAAAGGTGTGTTACAATTACAGGGTGATGCTGCCCCTCCTGGACAGGCCCCAGCACTGCCTCCTTTGCAGCTGTGTAGGTGCAGTGGCAGTTGCCCATGGCTGGAGACCTCCATCCCACTGTCTCCATTGGCTTTTGAATGCCAAAGACCCATACCCATCCAGGGTGTATTCCCCCCCACATATGTCATTTACCAACCCTGTATGCTGTCATTTCTGTGCTCCTACCTATCTTCCACAGCCATACCTACACTCCTTCCCCAACATCTGACCCTCTCCTATGGACACATAATGCCATTCGGCTCCTAGGACACCATCTGCTCTATACATAGCTGTCCATTACACACACGTGCCCACTGGACACATGAAACCCTTGTAATATGTATCATAACATACTACTGCTATCCTCACCACTGTTCCTCAGGCACATGGTCCTGGTATGCACATCACTCCTACATGGTCCAGGTACACATGAGGAGGATGACCCCATTGTACACAAAACACTACCGGTCCCTCTATGGTTACCCCATTTACCTTTATCATGATGATGATGTTGCACACAGCACATTGCAGGAGTACTGTTCAAACATAATGATTGGACAGGTACTGTTGTGTTAATGTACATTACATGCACAGAGTGATGTATATGGCCAATGTACAACTATTTGTGTGTATGACTGACACATGTCTTTCTGAGGGAGTCTTGTGATCACATAGAGCAACACCACTACATAATACAGGCATCGCTGGTGTTTCCCGTTTCATTCATTTGTAATTCTTTGTTGCCACATGGTATGTCCCTGATACATCTCTATATATGTATGTACCTATATGCTGGACATAAACACTCACATGTACAGCCACATGATGGGATACATTCCTATACTGTTGAATGACTGCGCTGTATGATATCCTCTGGTTACAGCCTCTTACGCTCAATTAGCCTCTACATTGCTTAACCAATGCAATACTAGCATACTGGTAGCCAAACACGCTTACACCCACTCATTCCCACACTTGCTAATGCACCAGCATTGGTGCTTGCATCTGTCACTCACACCTCTGGGTGTGAGTGAGGACCACAATATTACTTTGTGATGCCTATTACATCGTACTACATGACTCTAGTATCGGGATTGGCCACCCATTAGGCGACTGGTAGCCAAACACGCTTACACCCGTTTGATCCCACACTTGCTAATGCACTGGCATTGGTGCTTGCATCTGTCACTCACACCCCTGGGTGTGAGCGAGGACCACAATATTACCTTGTGATGCCTATTACATCGTACTACATGACTCCAGTATCGGGATTGACCACCCATTAGGCGACGGCATCCCGTTCGACTGTACGGAATCAGCAGCCTGTTCAGTGACACAATCATATTTGTGTCTACCTCATACAATGTGGTCCCACCTTGTGATGCCTATTACATCGGAATACATGAATACAGTATCGTAAATGGCTGCCTATTAGGCGATGGCATGGTGTTCGACTGTACGGAATCAGCAGCCTGTCCAGAGAATCATTCATATTCATGTGTTCCTCTTAGTCATACCTTGTGATGCCTATCACATTGGACTACATGACTACAGTCATAGCCGGCCTTAGGCATAGGCCAAATAAGTGGCCGCCTAGTGCGCCGCTTTAGTGGGGGCACTTTACTAGTATTTATTTGGTGTAGGTAGACCAGGATGGGGGCACTGGTTGGTGTGGTGGGGGGTGCCATTGCGCCTTCTGCCTAGGGCACCAGTTGACCTAAGGCCACTCCTGACTACAGTATCAGGAATGGCTGCCCATTAGGCGACCACATGGCATTCGACTGTATGGAATCAGCGGCCTGTCTGGTGAATCATTTATAATTGTGTGTTCCTCTTACAATCTACTCCCACCTTGTAATGCCTATCACATCAGATTACATGACTACAGTATTGGGAATGACTGCCCATTAGGCGACGGCATGGCGTTTAACTGTACAGAATCAGCGGCCTGTCCAGTGACTTAATCATATTTGTGTGTTCCACATACACTCTGCTCCCATCTGGCTGATACATGGGAACCAAGACCCTGCATTACAAATGAGTAGTTGGGTTGTGGTAGCCACATCAGTCGGACGGGTCATGCTACCGCATAACTATTATAGGTTTGCCACCTTCTCAATTGGCCAAGGTAGGACTTTAGGGTTACCACCTGTCCCACTTTACGAGGGACAGTGCAAAAATAATCAAGACATAGCACATGTCCAGATTACAGGACATTATTATATTCTTTCATTAATAATTGCATACAACAGTTATTTTATATATGACACTTCTATATGTTATGTGAAGTAGTATAAGCAATTCAAATGCAACTAGATTAAGCTTTTATTTGTGCAAATAAGTGTAATCCTGTACTATGCATGGCTGTAGGTAAGGTGGCAATCCTGTAGGACCTGTATGTAGAGACGTCAGACTTTGCAGGGCAACACACCCACAGCCAGTAGAAAGGGGTGTACTTCACTGTTTTGCCTAAATAAAAGGTTACTCTTGTAGCATTATACTTGCTTATACTGTTACCTATAACATGTAGGTGTTTCAGAGGAGAATAATTGTTTTATGCTACTACTACAGACAATATAGGTAGTCTTTGCCCTAAATCACTGGACATTTGCTTTAATTACAGTTATTATGCAGGACACAACTGCCCACAGGGGAGTGTCCCTCACAAAGGTGGACAGGTGGTAACCCCAAACCTATTATTCTATCAACTTTCTAAAGTAGGCAGCAGAACATGCGCTCTCTCTCACTATCAGACCTCTCATATGAATGGGGAAGAATAAACACTGAATCAGGGACACTGCATAATGACCTCAGGGACACATTTAGAAGGCTGGTGCTACTAACCTGACACACTGACAGACACAGAGCACATATGTATTCATACACATTGCCTGGTGCATGCAGTTTATGACTCTTGCATGTTGTCATTGTTCATTACGTGTATTCTGCCACCTTTCCTCCTATTATCACTAGTTCTAGGATGGTTTAGTTGGGACTGTGTTAAGATTCTGATTCATAATCACAGACGTCCCTGGTAATCGGGGACAGTTCAATGATATGGTCCCTATGTATTCCCCCAATGGTTTACGGACTGTCCAGTAGATGTGCTCTTACAGTTTGGGAGGTATGGGTGTCTGCTATACCCACATCGGAATATTACTTACACCCACGGGGTGGTCCTAATACGTGTCTGCAAGCCAACACCTGCACGCCTAGCCCCATAATCGCATACCCATAGTTCCCCCACCTGCCACTACTCTACAGCAATCATCCTTACTGTGGATGCAGGTGGATGTAGGTGGGATATGAACACACCCCTACACACTGCCCACTCTCCCCGTGTCATGGACACATGTCGTACGTTGTGTCAATCCATGTGTTATCAGGCTTGCACAACCTACTGTTCCATGTACAGCTACATCCTGGTCATAACTGTGTTACTCCCACTGGCTGAAGGCACAAAAAAAATTTGGTGTCCCGCAAGGGATGTCACTATCCATGTCTAAAGTGTAGACCTTGTAGATCTCTCCCACTGGTAGTTTACTGCCAGTGGTCTGGGAAGCAGTGTTGTATTTACCTTTATTGCGTGTCTGTATGTCTCACCGGCCTAGCTGGTGGGGTGGTAAGTAGATGTTTGTTGAGTGGACCTCCCACCAACATATGCCCGGTCCAAACATGTCACCCGTAACTGCTGTAACATAACCTAGGTATATACATGTGTATATTTACTGTAACACACACATATATATATATATATATATATATATATATATATATATATATATATATATATATATATATATATATATATTACATTAATATATATAGACATATCTGCATATGTATTCATACATCATGTATATTCATATCTTGCTGTCATAAATATATATATATATATATATATATATATATATATATATATATGTACATGAATGTGTCAATGCATTCCCCGCTCATACGCACTTACACATGCGTAATGGTGTTTATAAGCTTCAACAGCATAGTAGGGCCTTATTCATTATAACACCAACACACTCCAGTTATCTTGTAATCGGTATGTAGCACGTTATACAGCGGACAGATGTCGCTGTATGTTCATGTATGGATTACCGATGGTAATTGGAATGTGATAGGGTGATTCGACCCATCCCTATTCTGCACAGCCTATTCCATGTACTGTCGATGTTTGTTTGGGCACATTCCTATTATTTATGTCAACAAATGGAATGCATGTGTTACAGAATTTGTACATCAACATATATTGTTGTCTGCATGTGAGTATGCATATATACCTATTACGACCTAGCTGACCTCCATGGCGCGGTCCATTAGAACCAGTTCATTCAACCCTGGCATGCCTGGATTCATAATTGCATACCCATAGTTCCTCCACCTCACCTGTGTTAAATTTACACGCGTAACATCCATTATCCACTTGTTATCACAGCCATGACACACCTTTACACATTTCCCTCTCCAGAGCTTTTGGGGCCCTACACACATTTTGTCTCACCCCGTGTATTCACTGGGTCTCCCACCATGTATATTTGCACATACATGCCTTTCCTGGGGTTATGGAATACGGCCATTTGTGCTTTCCAATTTTTAGAAGTCCCAGCATGGGACTACATTCCGTCTGTGTGTAAAGTAGACCTAGCATTTCAACGATGTTACTCCCACTGGTAATACCTTGCCTCTGGTGTGAGTAGCGGTGCTCTGCTCACTCTTGGGCAGCTTTTTATGACATATGCTGAAAGCACTTTATAATACCAACATTGTTCTTGATTGCCTTCACATCCCTTGTGTATGGTTTACTGTTACAACGTCCATTCTTTATATATATATATATATATATATATATATATATATATATATATATATATATATATATATATATATATATACATATATGTGTGTGTGTGTGTGTGTGTGTGTGTGTGTGTGTGTGTGTGTGTGTGTGTGTGTGTGTATATATATATATATATATATATATATATATTATATATATATATATATGTATATATATATATATATATATATATATATATATATATATATATATATATATATTACATCTGTACATACAAACATACATTTCCTACATTTCCTATGCTGGGAGCTGCTTACACCCGCGCAGGTGCACTCGCCTATGTTTACTGTGCGCTACATATGTTTACTGTCACTTATTTGTGCTTATTTGTGCCTTATACATTATGACAATACCACTTTGATTGAAAGGATCTAGTTAATAGTCCCATGCAATACACACGTTTACCTTTACATGTTTAAATGTCGGCTTTACAGCAGAGCAACATTCATTCCACAAGGAAAATGATATGTGCTATTGTCAACCTTGAACCGTGAATGCCTTTTCATTAGGCAGATGCTCTAACCACAACACTATTGGTGTTCTGCTTCATTTATATGTATACCCATGGTGCATATTTAACCAAACACACACCTCATCACTTCACTTACACAGCAGGCATCCATTTACATGTTGGGAAAAACGCACTACTAGACATGCGCCATTTCCTATTCCCTACTGCTCTGGACTCGTGCCTCATGTTGACTCACTCCGAGGATATTCAGACCTCTACAGCCTATAGTCCTGGCACATACGTGTGTTCAATTGTCAGGGTATTCATATGTTCTTCCAGGCTTAGTCTTGTCCGACTGGGGACTGGGACTGTCCTGTACCTAGTTGAAAGTCAGACTTAGCAAGGGGAGATCATTTGTTCCACTTTTAGCGTCCTACATGTGGTTGGGGATGCAGAGGTGTGCTCACATATGGCCATCATGATATATAACAGCACTAACTATTACGGGGATTTCCTATATTGTGACCATGTTCATTCTTTATATATATATATATTTATATATATATATATATATATATATCTATATATATATATATATATATATATATATATATATGGGTGTGTGTGTGTGTGTGTGTGTGTGTGTGTGTGTGTGTGTGTGTGTGTGTGTATATATATATATATATATATATATATATATCGGTCTGTACATACACATGCATATACACCTACATGCTCATTTACATTTCCCATACTGTTGAATCACCGCCACCTACCGTCGCACATACATGCTTGCATACCCGCTTACGTCTCAGGTTGCCACCTTTTCATGTGGCCAGAGCGGGGCATTTTCGGGTCACACATCAGACTCTACAGGCCGACATATCCACGGTCAGTACAAAGCTTAGAACTTTACTTATTTGCCTAAATGAACGCTTATTCTTGTAGCGGTTTGTTTGCTTCATCTGTTTCTTGTAACTTTGAGTATTTTATATAAATAACTGTTTTATGCAACTGTTACATAAAATATGGGACATATTTCCTACAATCACAGAATATTTTCCATTGTATTATATTTGGTCTGGACACAACTGCACAAAAAGGGACTGTCCCTCACAAGGTGGGGCAAGTGGTAACCCTACTTACATCTGCTTTACAGCACCTTAAGCACCCTATATCTGACTGCCACTATGTGAATGTGAAAGGTATATATTCCCAATAATGCACGTGGGGAGACATGCATCACAGTCAGGTGTTTAATCCCGGGTCGTAGGTTCTGCAGGACCGGCTGGAGGCTGAGCAGTCTTGTGGACAACTACTGCTCATACAACTTGTGTCCAGATGTATGCATGACTGGACATCGTGTCATGACACCAAGTCTAATGTTTAGAACAGATACATATCCCATGAGGGATATCCAAAAATTGTGGGGACCGATGAATATCTTTGCTTTACGGCTGTAAGGTAGGGTTATACATGCAAGGGATACATAGTTTGCAATCCTGAGACTGCCTAGGGTGAGACTGCCTACTAGATATGGGTAGGGGTCACTATGTGCAGATATGGTTGTGCCTATCTAGCAGTCCGAGTATGGTTGGTTCTGGTGGACATTCAGGAAGGGGGGGTGGTGTGCTGTGAAGGGGATGATGGGTATTCAATTATGTATCCAGCTGTGTTACAGTTGGATGGCTCAGTTCAGGCCAGACCATTATGTGGGTATGTGCTGGTAACGTTTCTGTACATGTGTATTGCACATATTAATGTTCACATGTTTGTGGGATTGTATTGTGGATGTGTATATTTGTTCTTTGGTTATCTTCCTGATTAACCCACCACTCCCTCATAGACCTCCAGTTCACCTATTGTGCACCCAATCCAGTCTCCCCTTGGCGAATTATTACATTACCCATCACCCCCCACTCCCATATTCCACAAACAACATTCATCCCTTCTCTAGTTGATGGCCCATGGCACAGTCAACAGAACACATTGC